>NW_017307548.1:399459-457652 GCF_000935625.1 Nanorana parkeri | reverse complement strand
CCTGTCACGGCAGAGAGCCGTGACAGGATCGAGAGGTGAGGGAACGCCGGTATGTGTTCGCTCACCTCCCGATCTACTGAGCCGACCTGTGACAGTCTCATTGTCACAGGTCGGCTAGAACTATGAGGTGAGTGAAAAGCACCCCCTCCCACCCCCCTCATAGTTCTCCTTTAAAGCCACACTTATCCTCCCATCCCCCGTGCTGATTCTCCCCTGGAGCCCTCCATGTACTTTTTAAAACATTTTTTTTAATGTTTACCTTTTCTAGAAGTCTTCATGTCAGTCATGTGATGCACAGATCCTATATAGTTCTTCTACCTGCAATGTTCAGTCCGGGAGGATGCCAGCACAACTCTCATCATCAATACACTTTTTGTGCAGGACGCCATATTGATGCCTTTTTTTTAGGGGCGGGTTTATAATGCCCTGCGCCTATTCAACCCAGGAGACTGAGGACATCTGGTGGTGGAAAGAGAGTACTGCGAGGGTCAGTGCTGGCGGGGAGGGGAATATTGCAGTAGCTGTGCTACCTTTTCCCTAAACCTCCAGGGGACCTTTAGTCTCAGCAAGAACATAGGACGTAACCCGGACATCCTGGCCCCGAAGTGGTTATAACAAGATCTTGGGCGATAGACCCCCCCCCAATCCTTTGTACTAGCCTTCAAAGCTGCCATGCCCCCCACTTCGTGGTTTTCGAGCTCTCCTGCATCTCTGGGGGCCCATGGCAAAAGGTATCAGGAGTCCGATACCTTTTGCAATGGCCTGGGGCCCCCCAGAGAAGCAGGAGAGCCAGGAACATTCATTCCCTGATCTGCTCTGTGCACACTGAAGCAGGAAGCACTTTGCTCTCAGCACTTCCTGCCTCAAAGATGTCACAACCCCTGCTGAAGAGCCCGCAAACAGAAAGGTAACCACAGTCCTGTTCTTGATCTCCTGCAGTGGAGGGGAGACATTAGCACTCCAATAGACCCCTGATGTCTTCATAAAGAGAACCTATAACCTGCCACTGCTATCACATACATAGAGGCTTGGTTGCTCCCTTGTTGATACCATTCAGGCTAAGTGAAAATAATGTAAAAAAACAACACAAGTGATGAATAATAAAATTAAAAAGCAACCCTTCCGCCACGCAAATGCAATGTGTATGTAAACGGCCATTGTGCCACACATTGGGTATTACCATGACCAACAGAGTGAGTGCAATAATTTTAGGGCCATGTGGACAATTCTGGGTACCGTAGCGTTTCACCATTGCACACAACTTTAAGGCTTGGCATGTTTTGTAACTATTTAGTCCATGTGACCCCGTCTTTTATATTTTACCAAAACTGGGTATTGTACAGTGTCTTTTTCTTCTCTGATGGCACATCGGGAATATTCCAAGATAACCATGCCAGGATCCATCGGGCTCAGATTGTGAAGGGAGTGGATGAAGAAGCATGAGACATCATTGTCACACATGGATTGGCCATCACAAAGTCCAGACCTTAACCCCATTGAGAATCTTTGGGATGTGCTGGGGTAGACTTAACGCAGAGCTCCGACTCTCCCATCATCACTTCCAGATCTTGGTGAAAAATTATTGTAACTCTGGACGGAAATAAATGTTGTGACATTGTATAAGATTATGGAAATGATTCCATGGACAATGTGCGCCGTAATCAAAGCTCAAGGAGGTCCAACTAAATATTAGAGTGTGTGGCTTGTTTTTTTGGACAGGCCGTGTATTGGGTTTGTGTGCACTCCAATTCTATTTGTGTTTTTTCCTAAAAAAAAATATCTATGTGATAAACATTTGCACAAATAACAATTGCGGCCGCCATCTTTGTGTTCTCCGCTTCCAGAAAATATAGAATTGTTTGGGGGGGGTTTCCAAGTATGTTTCTATTCAGAAATGTACATTTTAACGTGTGAAAAATGAAGAAAAATCTCCAGTCCTCAGGTGGTCAAAGCTCAAATCAGGAAATTAAACAAAATATATGTGAACCTCAACAATGAATTTCCCTCATTTGCTCGCTTTGGCCCCTTTCACGCGGGCGGTACAAAACTGAAAGGCGGATCTGATTGGATGCCCAATGCTAGTCTATAGGCAGCCGTGTGTAAACTGACGTCACCTGGTTACCCCAGACTCCGGCCAGGTCTGGAACAACACATGGAACAGTGTGCGGGGGGGGGGGGGGGGGGTAACCTGATATCAATATACATATGTCCATCCAATTCCCACCGACATGGGGTCCGGTCATTTCAGTTTTTTTTTAATCCATCACAAGATGAAGGAAAAATACTGGATGGACATGGATGTCACAGTGGTGACATCCGATCTGTACCGCTCCAATCAGGAGGAGATCCATGCATCTCTAACATGCTTCCTGTCCTTTGGTGACAACACCATGCGACATTGCTGGCAGAATCACCAGATGAAAGTAAAGAGGGAAAAATAAAACTAATGCAGCCGCCACCACCTCTAAGGACTGTATACCATAATATATGAGGTTTTGCATTAGTTTACAATCGGTGTGCAGGTGCAATCTGCCCCCAGTGTATATAAACAGATCGACGGCTTGCTCTTGGATGCGGGTTGCCGTAATTTTTATTTTTTTCTCCTGCTCGTGCAGAAGCCGGACACTGCAAAACAATTATTCAGCCGGCGAGAGCGATTACTTACAATTGTTTTTTTGGGGGGAAATAAAGGAATTGTCAGAAAATCTTGTTTTGTTCAATTAAAGGATTTGTTTTCAAGGTGTTGTGTTTATTTAACTCTTTGGTGAATGAGGAGTAACAACTGCACCTTACTCCAGGGGTAGCCAAACTCCGGCCCCCCCAGCTGTGGTGGAACTACAAATCCCATAAGGCATTGCAAGATTCTCAGCCACAGACATGACTCCCGGAGAGATGCATCATGGGATTTGTAGTTTCACCACAGCTGGAGGGCCGGCGTTCGGCTACCCGTCTTACTCATTGACGAGGGGCGGCATCCCAAGGGGGGTTTTTTTGGGATCACTCAAGGACCAAATCCTAATATCTTATTTTCTTGTCCATTGGGATAATAGGGATACAGAAAGTCATGTACTGCCGGGACATCAAACGGAGGAGAGTGGGCTGAAGGACCGGTGTCTGGAGGCGGAACCGCCTGCCTAAGGAGGGAAACCGCCAACACAACCAGATTAAGTACAATGAGAATTGACCTGATGCCCCAGAGCAAGAATGGTTAGCATCCAGAGAAGAACGTGACCCAGGAGGGAGGAGGACCAAGCCAGAGGTCATCGTGCCGTCCATGGCAGGAACCAGAATACCTCTGCAGATGCAGGAAGAGCATCCGGTTCCTTCTTCATGTGGAAGAAACAACGGTACCTAGATGGGGTCCTGTGGTGCCCAAAGACTTAGAGTGCTCGGTCCCTCACCCACAATTGCCTTCTTCGGTAAAACTGGCAGTAGCAGGAAATCCTTTTGCCCAGCGGTGCAAAGAATTGGGGAGCTTCCCTATGCTTGGCCTAATCAGAGTCTTAAGAGCAAGGGTGGGGAACCTTCGTCCCACCAGCTGTGGTGACACTACAAATCCCGTTAGGCATTGCAAGATAGTCACAGACATGACTCCCGGAGAGAGATGCATCATGGGATTTGAAGTTTCCCCAAAGCTGGAGGGCCTGAGGTTCCCCACCCCTGACTTAGAGAAAAGCCAAGAGCTGCTGTTCAGGTCTAAACCTAGAAAGCTGTCCGCAGCTAGCTTGTTACCGGATGTTCCCATACAGAGACCAGCTCAGGCCGTGGGGCAGCAAAGATCTTCACTGAAGGGGGGAGGGGAAAAAGCCAGCAAAAATATGGTTAGACTTTTCCCCCGCAAAGCCTGAAACACAAGCAACCAAAAACCTAAGGCATGCTGGGTAGAGGAAGGGTTATGCACTAAAAAACTAAGGCATGCTGGGTAGAGGAAGGGTTATGCACTAAAATACTAAGGCATGCTGGGTAGAGGAAGGGTTATGCACTAAAATACTAAGGCATGCTGGGTAGAGGAAGGGCTATGCACTAAAATACTAAGGCATGCTGGGTAGAGGAAGGGCTATGCACTAAAATACTAAGGCATGCTGGGTAGAGGAAGGGTTATGCACTAAAATACTAAGGCATGCTGGGTAGAGGAAGGGCTATGCACTAAAATACTAAGGCATGCTGGGTAGAGGAAGGGCTATGCACTAAAATACTAAGGCATGCTGGGTAGAGGAAGGGTTATGCACTAAAAAACCAAGGCATGCTGGGTAGAGGAAGGGTTCTGCTGGACTGGCTACAGAGTTTTTAGTTTGCTAGTGTCTAAAGCTTCCTGTAGGCAGCAGTATAACCCAACAGTATACAACTTCCTGTGTCCCTCAATGGACAAGAAGAAAAAAAAAAAGGATATTCACAGTAGGAATGCTTTCCGTCTCGCAGGTGTAAAAACGTTACCTGGAAGGGGTCGGTGCAAGACACGGCATACTTTATTAGGAAACTTCTATACAGTTGAAATCTCTAATAACAAGTCCTCTAGACAATCATCTGCGGCTTCGTTGTGACAGAAACGTTGAAAACTTGTACAAATTATTTCATTTTTTTCCTCTCTATTTGGGATTCCATCTTTGTGGCCTCGGTGTATTCCGGAGAGCGGTGATTTAATGTTGGGGCAACACACACCAAAGGAAAAAACTAAAAATATATATATATATATATAGGTTATGTCGACTAGGACAACCATAGCCCAGAGAGGGGGAAGGGAATGGATTTAAAGTGCACCTGTCATTTTGTAACACATGGCGGTGAAGGAGGCACAGGGGATAGAAGGCACCTGTCCGTTTTGGGTGGGTTTGGAGAACTTTAACATGAGCTTGCCTGAGTAGAGATACAGTAGTTGCCAAGTCGGACTTTATTTTGGCGGCGGGGACGTCATACTTATCCTCCTCTACCTTATAGAGAGCTGACTTGGAGCAAGCGAGTCAGGAGTCCGACCCGCTAACTTGTGCCAGGTCAGCGAGTATAAAACGGACGGCTCTGGAGTCGGCTCCCATATGTCAAAATGTAGGATTGACTTGATCCCTGCATACACTCTGCCCACAGACAGTTATGCCCCATGGCAGTAATAAAGCACAAAGGTGTAGAAGAAGATGGTGGGCAAACCAGAGAGACCCGGTGACGCTACACTTGTTTTCCCCACGTATTGCTTCCTTTCAACATTTTCATTCACTTACCATTAGCACGACACCAAACCCCATCACAACCCAAGACAAGTACAAGGGGCGGCTGCATAAACTGCAGGAGAGTTAGGTACATGCACCATGTATGTGCAATAAGGCGCACTGCAAAGCATGTGTGTGTTGGAGCTGCATTGTGGTGCCATTGAAAATGAACAGCAACCCCAATACACGTAGCACGCATGTTACCACAATGCACTACAAAGGTGACAGCACCCCAATACACATAGCACACATGTTGCCACAATGCACTATAAAGGTGACAGCATCCCAATACACGTAGCACGCATGTTACCACAATGCACTATAAAAGGTGACAGCATCCCAATACACGTAGCACGCATGTTACCACAATGCACTATAAAGGTGCGACGCAGCACCCCAATACACGTAGCACGCATGTTACCACAATGCACTATAAAGGTGACAGCACCCCAATACACGTAGCACACGTTACCACAATGCACTATAAAGGTGTGACTGGGCCCCCTAAAGCAGAGTGGGATGGATCTTAAAGAGCAGCTGCACACCCAAAACATCCTTTGGATACGGTAGGGAAGGTCTTGTTCCCTTCACAGTTCTATTTTTAGCACTGCATTTCAGCCAAACTTATGTTGTCACCTGATGTAGGAGAATGCAGAGCCTAAGTAAGCCGCATTAAGCTCCTTCTAGTGCGCTCTCCATAGGAACAGAAGGTGAACTCCAGCAGGTGGCACATGAAGCTCAGCTGGGAAGGCACAACAGGCTTGTCATAGCTTATGTACCAGATATTTATAAAGCCTCAAAAGGCCAAACCCTTGCCGACTCCACCAAGATAAAAGTCTACCATCCGCGGTGATAATTCACTTTCAGTATAGACGGGTCTGTTGTACCTTTGCTGCAAGTGACACCACACAAGTATTTAAAGCTACGTTTGCCACGACTGAGGGTGCTGAATAGTACTTGTTCCAGCACCCAGACTCTGCTTCGGGAAGCCCAGATTTCTTTGTTCTGGAAAAGGTCTTTCAACAGTCGGGCACAGTCTCTGCTCCATTTTGCCGTGGGAGGGGTGCCAACAAGTCTCTGAAGCCTTCACATCTGCCTCTCCACACCCAGACTAACCACCAAGCAGTGCCAACAGAATGTATAAAGTTGAATCTTGAGACCAAAGGTGGGCTTAGCAGGTCAGACAACTCAAAACCGTTTATCAGCTTCTCCTGCACCCCGGGATTCTGGAAGGGAGATATTCGAGCTCAAGTTTTCAAGTCAGTTTTTAGGTCGTAGGTCTGAAGTCCTCTTGCTGTCTCAATTACAACGTTGGAGGAAACACCCAAAATTCCACCCAACAGCAGGGCCACGGCCAAAAAAATCTGACTACTGGAATCAGAGGCAAGAAGCCATCTTCTTCGGCTACAAGGGAGGGATAGAACCTCTACATTTTTAGTTACGTGTCTCCAGTCTCCCTTTACTTGTTATATGAGACAACACACTTAATCTCCTTTCTCCAAGCAACTGTAAAATTTTTTATGAACATTATTCGGTCCCGGAGCTTTTAGAAAGAGAACACAAAAAGGTTTGGTTGACAATCCAGATTAAAGTTAATTTGTAACAGTAAATCGTTTTTAGAAACAGCCAACATGCTTCAAGGGTTCCAAGGAGCCCCTTCCACCAAAGCTCGACGATGCTGGACTGAAAAAGAAGGAACTAAAAGAAAAAAGTTTGGAAATCCTGAAGTCATGAAAGCCTGAGCAGCTTCGATTAATGTCAGAAATAAACTTTATCTGGACTGTCAATACCTTGGCACGCTCTATAGACTTCGAGACATTACCCCAAGGGACAATATTTCTGAAGGTTCTTGTTTATCCAGGTCATGGTAAGGCTAGTAGAAGTCGTAGTCACATGTTTCGTCATGTGGAAGATGTTCTGAAGCTTCTCCAATACACTTCAGTGTGGATATCAATGGTGGGGTATGTTCCTGACACTCGTTAGAACTGAAGTGGTCTGGATAAGCTACGAAACATCTTCAACATCACAAGCTGTGAGATTCAAGATCTCAGCTGTGTCCTTCAATGAAAGAATAAAAAAAGGACTAGTTTACAGTCACTAACTACTACTAGCTATCCAAGGGCCGAGTTAGGGTACTTTGGGCACTTGGGAGCTGTCTAAAAAAGAATGGTCACCCCAGATTGAATTAATCATTTACATTGGGGTTTAGCAGTCTACCGCCTCTTGCCTCCATGTCGTGGAGATCATGGACACCAGGATGAGAGAATAAGGATAATCTCACCAACAAGGGTCTAAAGCTGGCCCTACACCTATCTGCAGATCTTCTATGGTCAGATGGAAAAAGTGCAACAGATTCCTCCGTCTACAATAAACTGTGTGAATGGAGGAATCTCCCGCTGGGCCAAGCTTCAGTATCTTGCTAGTCGGCCCCGCTGGCTGAACAGTCTGATTGGATGCCGGCATTGTTCAGGTATTTGGCGAGCCAACGGGGCCGACTAGCAAGATACTGGAGCTTGGCCCAGCGGGAGATTCCGCCATCCACACAGTTTAGCGTAGACGGAGGAATCTGTTGCACTTTTTCCATCTGACCATGGATCTGCAGATAGGCGAGAAGCTCTGCAGATAGGCGAGAAGCTCTGCACATAGGCGAGAAGATCTGCACATAGGCGAGAAGATCTGCACATAGGCGAGAAGATCTGCACATAGGCGAGAAGATCTGCACATAGGTATTTGGCCAGCTTTAGACCCACCTTCAGGTTTTTTTTTTTTTTTGCTTTCTGCGTCCTTGGAGAGATTATACTTATTCTCTCATCCTGGTGTCCATGATCTCCAGGACATAGAGGCGAGAGGCAGTAGCGTAAAAATTCTGCAGATCATCTATAGCTGTATGGCCAGCTTCCCCCTTCCCCACGCTATCCCCCCCAAAAATATGACTGGAGTTTTAGGGCAGTGCCCACAATCCCTCACCCCGCAAGCATATTGGGCTGCTGCAAAACAACAGGTGCACTTTGAGCCAACCAGGTGGGTGAAGAGCAGAGGCCTACCTCTAAAAACTAGGCAAAGTGCAAACATCATGCAGAGCAGTCCGACAAATAAAAATAAAAATCAGGAGGGGCGAAAACAGATTTACTGCAGATGATCCTTCGATTTTATTTAAAATGAAAAAAAATAATAATAATAATGTGATGCTATGATAGTGATGGGGGGACCACCATTCTTTAATATAAACATTCAGTTTTGAAATGAACGTCCTATGATGGAAAAATAATATTAATAAAATAAGGGTAGGAAAGAAAAAACAAGTATTGGACAGAAACTTTGTAGGTCGTCCGTCAGTAACATTTATAGGATTTAAATAAGAGGGGTGGATCCAGATTTCTCTTTTTAAAATGGCACTTTTCTTACAAACCAAATGAGCTTAAAACAAAAAGAAAATATATATAATATATATATATTTTTGCACTGATGCAGGTGTTAAGTCAAATGCCCCCTAAAAGAAACAAAAAAAGGCTGCAAAATGCAGAAAAACCACATTTAGGCTCTATTACATTTACAAATACATACATAAATATATTACATACACCGGCAAACCAAAAAGAAAGCGGGTATAAGTTTTACACTAAGGATGTGTTTTGTAGATTCTTCCCCGCACAGACGTTTTGGCCGATCACAGTTGTATCTTCCGTAAAGTACTTAGAACTAATGGTGGCGTCCAGGAATGGGCTTCTAGCGTCGTCTTCCTCGAAGGGGCGGTGGTGGGACGCCTTCAGTTTGTCCAGTAGGGGGAACTGGTGTAGGCGGTCTTGTTGGCCTGAGTCTTCTGCTGCATGGAGTTGGGCTGACTGCGCTGGCCGGAGCCACCCTGCAACGGAAAGCCAAAAGGCTCAGAGAACACCACTTGGAAAACGAGTTTTAAAAAAAAGACCCTGAGAAGGCGAATGTCACTTTTACAGCAAAGAACCCGGCACCTGTGATCCTGAGAGATTGGGGACGTGCCATTTGACTGCATGATCCCCAACTGTGAACTTCTCTTATTTGCTCCCTTTTAGTCTGCTCAATATACCATTGAATGCGTTTTGTTACATCTGTTTGATAAGTGCCAAAATATCATTTGATCCTGCCAGAAATCTGATAAGTTCCAGTGCTGACTTTTCAGTTAACATTGTTCCCAGCTATCGCCGAGGACTACAACACACCTGACCCTGAGTTAGGCTAGGTTCATATCTGAGCGACACCTGGTACGTGCATCCCGGGAGCGCACGATCGTGTGCTAGAGCAAACAGCGGTTGCCGCACAGCCACATTGATATCAATGGGGTAACATCCGCACGGCAACCGCTAAAAAAAAAAAAGGTACAAGTAACTTTGTTTGCGACACACGACGTGCAGCTTTTTTTTAAGCTGCGATTGTGTTCAATTTAACAGGGGGAATCGTGGCAGGAAAGTGCACGATCAAGCCGGCACGACTGGGGTGCCATTAGAAAATAATGGCACCGCCAGCGCAATCAGCTGTGGTGGGCGACTCTGTGACCGCCCGGCAATCCACGCAGTTTTGTGCACGATTGCCGTGCGGTCACGGATCGCCCAGGTGTGAACGTAGCCTCATTGAAAAGATAAATTTATACCAGCGCTACACGGTCACTGATCGCCCAGGTGTGGACCTAGCCTCCTGGAGAAGGGAAAGGGAGGTATTTCTGTAGTCCTAAAACATTGCCTGCCTTATGGTGACAACAGTGCTCCTCAATAGACACAGTATAGCGAGTGAGTGTTGTCACCCAAGGAGAAGTGTTGCTGGCAGGATCACCTGGTGAAAATCAGTGAAAAAAGTCTGATACGATTATACAAAAATCATAAGAAATAACATTTTTATTCTTGGGTTTAGATACAGTTTAAACTTAAGTGCAATACTGTGTGTTCAATAAGGTTGTATACTACACCGGGGGGAATGGTACAAACACGCACAAACACGTAAGGCCTGGCAGGACCAGGAAGCCCGCTGTGCAATAATGGAGTATGTACATAGAGCGAGACGCCAGGAAAACTGCACACAAAGATCCATATACAGAGATTTAGAGAGAAGGAAGAGGCAGCATTTGGGGTTACAGAGACACTAATGGGGGGTATTTTGTGTAACATTAGGACAAGATTTGGGATATAAGTGTTGTCCTTTGAAGTGTGAAGAGCCCCGGTCACTGCAGAAGTAACGGAAGCCACACCTGTAGAAGAATACCATAAATTCACATTCCCTAATGATTTTAGGACAGTAGTGAAGTGCCAGGGCCCGGGCCCGGCTGGAACCGTTGCGTCCCTTAGCAGTTCTGCCACTGACTCCAAGCTGTAAGGGGCCTACACATCTCAAGACATTTTACAGCAATGCAGATTAATACCATCAGCTATAGAGGACTACAAATTCAAGCAATATATTATACAGCAATGCAGATTAATACCATCAGCTAGAGAGGACTACAAATCCCAGCGATACATTATACAGCAATGCTGAACGGCAATTGGCTATAGAGGATTACAAATCCTGGCAATGCATTATACATCAATGCAGAGGAATATGAAGCTACATACTCTGTGCTGCTCCGGGGTGCCAGCCTGATGTCTCCAGCAGAAGATCTCAGGTGGGATGTGTGGGGTCTCACCAGGGATCCCGGTCAGTCTTGCGAGGCGGCGTGGTTCCACAGGAAGGAGGAGATTTGCTGGGGACCTCGGCAGCCTTCCCGTGAACGGCGGCACCCGCTTCAGTTTAAAAACGTGCAGCCCCGGTACCGGCGTTGGGTATCGGGGCATTTTCACGAGTACTCATGAAAAGACGCAGTATGGGTACCGGTATGGTTTGGGTTCTCACCTGTCCATCCTGCTGGAGATGGTGATGGAGCAGCTGGGAGTGAGGCTGCTGATGAGCAGGTAGAATATGCAGAAATGGAGCCGGGGCGTAGCCGGCAGCAGCACCGGGGTTCAGGGGCCCGGTGGAGCCAAGGGCAGAGGGGAGGCTGAAGGGTGGTGGTGTAGCCGCATGGAATCCCTGCTTGTCAAATGCCTGAAAGGCAGAAGAGAGCACATTGATATAAGAACATCTCCAGAGCTTTATGGAGCAAACCTCAATCACTAAGACTGGCACTCACCTGAGTCTTGTTGTAGACTGACCCACTGATGTCAGGCACGCCTGCGTTAGTGGAACTCACCGACACTCCTGTGCAGAGAGAAATACATGTCACATTGACTCCACATTATACTGAGCCTTGTGTGTCAGGTATCTGACCAAAGAACGGTCTGCACGAAATTCCTGGTAAGTGATCAAAATCTCCTTTTCTTGCTGCCGTGTGGGCTAAAACAATCATTTCAAAACATGGCCTGGCCTAAAAAGCGCCCACAGGGAACTATGGTGATCAAGTGAAAAGCCTCCAAGTACCTGTGGTCCTGAGTCCACTCATCCGATTAATGCCAGAGCCTTGTGCTGTGCTCCAATAGAAAATGCACTGGCCCCTGAAAGCGATCTGGCGGCAGCTCAGCTGCCAGAATCGCTTCCACTGTAAAGCGTACAAATGTAAACAGAGTCCCGGCGGCTATTAAAGGGGCCCGCTGCCAGCGGTGTATGAGATACGTCCGTGGCAGCAAAAGGGTTAAAGCCGACCCTACACCTCTGGGGTAAGGTCTGCTTAAGTTGTCCCCTTTTCTAAAACACTACAAAAATATATTAGTTTAATATACTTTCCCTGACTTCCTCCCACAGCACCTAGGGTGGGTGATGTAATCCTGCTTCCAGCTAGATGCAGAATAGCTCAAATCCTGAGAAGATGAACCTGCAATGTGCTGCAGCGTCTTCTTGCGAGATCGCAGCATTTCCATGGACCTTGTCGGCAGCAGAAATGATCCTGTGCTAGGGAAGTTGGTGAAAGGCAAGTATGTTCCCCCCACAGCAGGTATTTATGCAGCATTCTTTTGCATGGGGGCCTTTCATAAGCGGTCCTTGTCACCGACATGGAAAATACGCTTTAAGGGGGAAGCTATAAAGTACATCTAACAGCTGAAGCTCCCCATGGTCTATTTTACAGAAGTGCTGCTAAATCCAGGACCTCTGAATCCGGCAGTGCCATACCTGTATCTGAAAGGGCCAAGCAAAACAAATGACAAACGCACTCAACAATTCGTCACCAGCTATACAGAAAGGTGCACACGAAATGGGCTTTAAACTTTCTGTTTTACTGTTTAAAGCCCATTTCGTGTGCACCTTTCTGTATAGCTGGTGACGAATTGTTGAGTGCGTTTTGTCATTTGTTTTGCTTGACTGATTTGGTGCAGTGATGCATGGGGGGGTCTCAGCTGCCATTGGGATGTGCGGGATCCCTTGTGCGTTCCTGTGCCTTTAAGGGAGGTCGGGCTTCCTCCTGAGAAACGTGCACCCAATTCTAAATCTTTTGCCCCCATGTGCTCCAAGATGGAGACTCTCATAGTTTAGAGTTAGGACCGCACTATAAGAGGTGCCTTGGTGTGGCTTTGCGGGTTTCACATTTTCTGCAGAAGACGTGTATCTAAACCTCTGTTAACCTTAGTGGTGAGACAAGTTTTTTTACATGCTGACTTGTGAGTGTGCCATGATTTACTTTCTACTGCATCTAAAAGGGCACCATTCCTGGGAGCTGGGCAGCAGAAATCATTCCTTTGTGGGATCCTCTTCTCTAACCGTGAACACCTATTCCTGAAAGACTCCATCTAAAACCAGAGAAGTTTTTCTGTGCTTCCTGTTATGTGCGCGCTTGTTTTGTCAGTTATAGGACAGTGGCCTTTGTTCTAAGGACACAGCAAAGGAAAACAAGTAGACTGTTGGTTAAGACTGATCGTGCTTCCTGAACTGCACAACTGGAAAAACAGGATTTTATTCTGTCAGAGTCCATTGAGGGAAACGGCTCTGAAGAATTCTGAGATGTAGGGTTATACTAGAGGCAGCAGCATAACCCAGCCTTCTTCAACCAGTGGGCCGTGGCACCCTTAGGTATCTTCTGGCTTTCTCAAGGGTGCCTCAATCTTATGATGGCAGAACTCTGATATGAAGGGGGACTAAGTACTCTGAGGTGAAAAGGGAACACCCCTTAAATTCTATTACATTTTAGATTGAAGTGCCTCAATGACCGAAAATAGATTTTGAAAAGCTGGCATAACCCTACGTCTTAGAATTCTTTAGTGCTGTTCCCTTCAATGGACGAAAGAAAAATGAATTTGTTTTGACTGTATTGTCCCAGTAAGGGTTAACGCCTTTCTTATATTTCATCACTCAATACCAAACCAGCATCAACTTGGGATAAGACTCAGCCAGTGTTACATGTGAGGCAGCAATGTATATATGTCTAAATTAGCCAAGTTAAAGGAGAACTATGGGGTCAGTGCTTTTCCCCATAGTACTCCTAAGGGTCACGGGAGGACATATACTAGAGTCCTCCCGTGACCCAAGGCTCAGTATATCGAGAGCTACAGCTCACTATATACTGAAACCGCCGCAGCCGGGAGGGATCCCGACTGTTGAGATCCACCCAGCTGCGTGATTGACAGCTGGCTCTGCCAGCTGTACCCGCCCCTCCCCCGCCCATTCCGCCAGTCAGCGCCAGAGGATCGGAGCGGGGGGAATCCCTGCAGGGAGTCATGAGTGACAGTCACGGCTCTCTGAGGGACATGATCGAGAAGTGAGCGAGCGACGATGTGTGTTCGCTTAGGTCCCGATCTATTGAGCTGACGTGCGACAGTTTCATTGTCACACATTTGCTCGCACTATAAGGTTGAGTGAAAAATCACTGACCTCATAGTTCTCATTTAACTGAAGCATATCACATTAGCACTTTGTGAATACGCCGCAGATTAGCCAGATTTAGTTATGATTATACAGGCAGTTAAACGTCATCACTAAATACAAATGTTCAGATGCATGAGCTTTACTATTTAGATTTGCAATGCTAATGTCTGATCAATGGGCTGTAGAGCCAAATTACCTTTCCCCGGACCAGTACCGGCAGACTTGCTTTGTGCTTGAGCAGAGCCGCTGTATCCTCCTTTGCTGTAATCGGCAGCTGTCGTCCCCTGGGATAGGTCATCATAGCCTATGGGAAAAGAGACTAAATCACATACACGTGATGTGACCCACTCAGAGAAGATGGTGTGGGGGAGGGGACAGAGGGAGCTGGACCAATAGATTGTTACCTGCACCGTAGCTGTGTTGACCATACCCTCCGGCCTGCTGGAAAGGAGTGGATGCCGTGTTGAGGTTTACTCCGTGGGTTTTGGCTGATGCAGGAGGTACCTGGTAAAATCATATGAAGATAATATAATAAATGAGGGGTATGGGGTGGGTGCTACGAAAAGGTGGCAATAACGCTGCCTGCTTCTCATGGCGTAAAACCCACTTATCAGCGTTCCAAAAATATGCATGGTTATACAACAGATTGTATGTACTTCTGCTGTTCAGGCCGCAAAGGAATCACCTATGTGTTTTATGCTTTAGGAAGTAAAAGTCCTGAGAGAGTTTTTGCTCCTGGGGTCACACTTCATGGTTCGGTTTTGCAGATTGCCACACTGCTGTCTGATGTGTTTCCCAATGGCCAGTATTGGCAGTGCCATTGGACTGCTACATGGCAGCAGGCAGAACTTAGTCATGAAGTGAAGGAAAGGCCCCAGCAACACATTGAACATAATAGAACTGCAACAGTTAATCGATTAAAATCGACGATCGAAAACGTTGTCGACGTTTTTCGATCGTCAATTCGTCGGCTATTGATTGGCCTGTTCGGGGCTCCACACACGGCCTGAGTCGCACGTACTTCACACGCTGCGCCCGCGCGCCCAGGACGCTGAAGCCACGCCCACCGCACAGGACACTGAAGCCACGCACGCCGCTGCCGTGAGCTCCCTCACTCGCCGCTATCCCGCCGACAACCAAGGGCGCCCGATGTGAAAGTGAGGACCCCTTGAACTGTGCCCCCCCCCACCCACACACATATCCGCTAGGGAGCTACAAATCCAAGCATGCAATCATTGTCCCTGTACAAAACCCCCCCTCATACACACATATCACCCAGGGAACGGCAATATCTGGTTGTTGAAAGGGGGCAATGAGGGCATGCTGGGACTTGTAGTTCCCTAGCTGATATGTTATGAAGCTGTGTTATTTACTGTACACCTGAAAGTACTACAATGCCATTATAGAAGAATAGAACATTTAAGTCCCCCCCGGTTGTTACGCCACTGACCAGAATATATATTAGTTGATGGCATTCTGCATTGTGCCACCGTATTATACAGTGCAGAATACCATGCACAATACACTACAATGCAGGATACCATGCACAATACAATGCAGAACACCAGCAGTTATAGAGGAACACCAAATCCCAGCAATAATACATTAAGCAGCCTGTATAATGTACTATTGCTGGGATTTGTTGTTCCTCTATAGCTGGTGGTATTCTCCATTGCGATGTATAATGTATTATTGCTGGGATTTGTAGTTCCTCTATAACTGGTCAGTGGTAATCTGCATTGTGCAGTATAATCATTATACAGCGCAATAGAGAATACCACCAGCTATATTAGGAGGACTACAAATCCCAGCAATAATAAATTATACAGCGCAATGCAGAATAACGCCAGCTACAGAGGACTACAAATCCCAGCAATAGTACACTGTGGTGTACTATTGCTGCGATTTGTTGTATTCCTCTAAAGCTGCCGGTATTCTGCACTGTGCCGCTGTATAATGTACTATATTTCACACCAGACTTTTTTTTACTTCCACTGCTCCAAGCTTGCTCCCGTGATGGACTACAATCTCAAAATATAGTAGTCCATCACTGGTGCTTTTTTTTTTTTATCCGATTAATCAAACTTAATAATCGGCCAACTAATCGATTTTGAAAATAATCGTTAGCTGCAGCCCTAGAACATAATAACAAAGGGGCACAAGAGCAGCTTGTCAGGCTAATAAAAGTAGCTGAAGGCATCTTTTGGTTGCTTGCTTGCTCCCAGACAGGTCCCTGCAAATGAAGTACCTGTACACGTCAATAGAGCCAAGAAAACTTACAAACATGGTGGGGCCGTACTGGAAAGCGCTTGGTACACCTGGTACCCCGGCGTAGTAAGGTAAGCCTGTGTAGCTATATCCCGGTGGCAGGGTCGGGTTCAGGAACGGCTGCTGAGCTGTGTGGTGAGTCTGTGTCTGATTCTGCTGCGGTTGCGCCAACGTCGTGGCAGGGGCCGGAGACGCAGAATCGGCACGACCAAACTTTGCTACATCACCTGTAACAAAGAGAAATGGGTCAGGAATAGCAAATCCATCCACGCTTTACTGCGCAGACTGCCAGCACATAGCAGAATATACTAGAATAAGATTCATGCAAAAGAAACCTGTGGCAAACATGGAGGCTGCTACTGCGGACCACTGCTTCTGAAAATACCAGTTGCCTGGTTGTTAAACTAACCCTCTGGCTTCAATACTTTGAGTTACTGAACAGGAACAAGTGTGCAGATGAAGACATAGGACTGTCCTGAGCTTCCTGATGGGCTTACTTTTGCCCAAACAATATTAAAACCAAAATTTTGCTGTCTTAGTGATATCTGCTTGGCACACAATACCGATGTACCCCCGAATTCAATGGATGCTGGAAACCGATGGATGGCGCAACAGTGTAGTTTAGATCAGTGGTTCTCAACCTGCGTAACCTCAGGACCCACATTTGTCCTTGGTCAATAAGTCGCGACCCAAGTCGCATTGCAGTGGAACGCATGGCATTCCGGTACCGCGCATTCTGGTGCAGGCGATACGTTCGGGGTGCCATTCAAATAAATGGCAACGTAACACACATCCCCCACCAGAACGTGTAGTAGGTGCGATTGCGTAGTACAGTGCACGGGACTGTTTGATTAACACTGTACTAGTGTGAACGGGCCCTCCAACACACTGACAGACACAATCTCACACACATATACACACTCCCAAAAAAATGTATTTAACCACCGGCTGTCCGGCTGTAATTAAACGGCCGGACAGCGGCTTCTTGAATGCGGGTGGGCGTTTTCAGACATCTCATCCCGCTGGCGGGAAACCGGCTTTGAATGTAAACAACCGGCGATGGCTGTTTACATACAAGAGTTCGGGCGTCTGTAGAGACGCCCGATCGCTTGTAATATGCATGCGATTACATCCATTGCGCTGCACATGTTACATATCGCCACGAACGTCGCAGTTAGAGCAATAATTTTAGGGTCATCAATCACTGATAACACTAAGCTGATGAGCGGTAAAAGCTTTTAAAGCGTCGCCTATGGTCAATTTTGAGTATGGTAGTTTTTTGCACTTTAGCAGGTGCGCGCAATTTTAAAGCTTGACATGTTAGGTGTCTATTTACCCGACGTGACCCCGTCTTTTATATTTTAACAAAAAATTGGGTAATAACTGTTTTAAAACAAAATGTTTAAAAAAAAAAACTTTTTTAAGCGTTGCATGACGGAATAAATGTCAGTCAAAGTACTGCAGCGCTGAATACTGAAGCATGGCCTGGACAGGAAGGGGGTATAAACACCCCCGGTCAGCAAGTGGTTAAAAACATTTTTTTTTTTTTTAAAGATCCACCCAGTCTACCTACCTTATGAGAACTGGAGTGGATCCTCAGGCTGGGGTCCAATTTGGGCTGCTGTGCTGTGATGGATCTCAATCCATATGTGCATTGCTTGTACAACTCCCTTGCATGCCCTATAGAGGTGCCCGGGAGCCAGAATGTGACGTCACTCCGGTCCAGGCACCTCTACAGCGCACATGAGGGAGCTGTAAGCAATACAAGTATGGATGGAGCTCCCTCACAGCCATAGCTCCACCCCACCCCAAGCTGACACTCAGCACCGGGCGGCATATTTGGAATGGCTGCTTGGTGGGAGAACTGACAGTGCTGCGCTAGGGGGAGGCTGAGAAGCCTCTCACCTAGAAAAGTGGAAGGCACGCGGCGACCCACTGAACATGGGGTCATGACCCACTTTTGGGTCACGAAGCACTAGTTGAGAACCAAGGGTTTGGAGGATATCTTGTCTGCACACCACTCCGCTTCAGAATATCATCTTTACTGGAATTCTTTCAGTATGGCTTATAAATACATGTATCTGTCACGCTGAAGGAAAACCAATATATATGATATTCTGAAGCAGGGTGGTATCACAGGCCGTTGGGCACAACACCAGAACTGGTGACTGACACTTTTCTAATGTGACAGGAAGCCGGAAGTGTGGCTCCCCTTTACTTTCTTGGAGCTGTCCAATACAGCCTAGATAGCAGTATTCAAGTACACAAAGGTCTAACATTTTAGGTGACTGGAGATGGACTTTAACCATACAATGTATGGTTTTATGAACCCACAATCTTGGTGTAGATCCATAATCTGATTTAAGGAACAGTGTGGGCCCAGCGCACTCAAAACAGTAACATGCCATGTCTACCTGAGTATGGGTTGTTTGCAAGTCCTCCATCTCGGCCTGTTAGTGTTGCTGGCGCAGGAAATGTGATCCCATAGTAATCCTATAATTATAAAGTACATGATCCTTACTGAAAAGACACAAGGCCTCAACTATGAGTGATCAGACTGATGAAAAGCACAATGGATCAATGTAGGGGACGACATCCTAACAGTAGGGGGCCTTACTCACCATTGGTAATCTGGACTGAAGCATCTGGAGATCATCATAGCCATAGATCTGCTTGAAGTAAAGAATGGAAAAGAATCAGAGGGCTGAATGAGCTTAAGACAACCCCCCCTCTCCCCCCAGGAGGACATTTACAAGTACAAAAGTCTTATTAGTTTATCCTCCATTGAGAGACACAGGAATTTAGGAAATTCTAAGAACACACTAGACATCCAAAAGCAGTCCAAGTGAAAGGTGGGCAAAAGATTCAGAGGTGCAGCAGATGTAGTTTCTATTCCACTATAAAAAGTATTCGCAGGAATGAACGTCCGAATCATGGCCATCTACTCGCATGTCACCAGTGACACCCAGACCTCATCTACTCGCATGTCACCAGTGGCACCCAGACCCCATCTACTCGCATGTCACCAGTGGCACCCAGACCCCATCATCTCTTACTGCATCAGTGAAGCCTAGACCACGTCTTGAGAGCAGTGAATACTACATTTACAGTGGGCTCAAAGATGATCCAGGAGAAGAGAAAAAAAAAAGAGCCAGACTGGTATTTGCTTAAATGCATATTGCAAAGTCACATTGCTTCCTTCGGACAGATGACAGAATACTGGAGCATTATGAAAAGTCACATGTGCTCGAGGTTCCCAGACAAAAAAAAAAAAAAGAATTGAAAGAAAAGAATACCGTACCTACTGTGAAATATGGAGGAGGCTCAGTTATGTTTTGAGGCGGCTTTGCTGCATAGGGAGCTGTCAATTTGTGCAGGGCATAATTAAATCTCAAAACTATGAAGGAATTCTGGAGTGAACCATACTGCCTATTGTCAGAAAGCTCTGGTGATGGGTACTCCAACAGGAAGGCCCAAAACAAAGCTAAAGGGATCCATGAAGGGCTAAAAACAAAACAATTGGATTGTTCTGAAGTGGCTTCAGAATCCTATTGAACATCTATGGAAAAAGCTGGAACATGCCGTCTGGAGAAGACACCCTTCAACCCTGAGAAGCCAACCTTCCTGATGTCGCATTGAGAGCAACAGAAACTGCCTGTTTGCATCTCATGGTTGTGCAACAAATATATCAAGTTAGGGGGGGCACTGATTTTGTCCATGACATTTTTTTTCTAAATATTCTGTTGACTCAAAAATCAAAAGCAGTCTGATTTTTTTTAGTAAATGTGGAACAACGATGGACGACATCCATCAAAGAAAATTGTGGGTCCTTTTTTGTGGAGGGGTACCAACTAATTTCTAAGTAAAAATATTACGTTTGGATTGGAGTTCGCACAGACAAAAAACCCTGGCCCTTGGAAAACACACACACACTTGCTCAATCAGAACAAAACATTTTGGCACACATAGATGGCCCCTTTTTTGACACATCTGAAACAGCCAACCACCATTCTCCCAATTGCAGGCCACTGGGCTTACTGGGTATGCAGGCAGGAGGCCTCCAGGTCCGACAATGTACTGGTTGTGTAAGAGAGGAGGGACACCCTGTGGGAGGTTTGGAGGTGCTTTTCCTGCAAAAGAGAATTAAGATTATGACTTCAATACAGATCACATGGATTTTACAAATGACATTCTAGCAATTTTTTTTTTCTAGATCTTGCCCTTTCTTAATTTTTTATTTCTAGGTCTTTGGGGAAAATCTGGAGTTAAAGTCAGCCCTCTCAGCTCTGACTAAACTGATATCTGGCCTCCCACCATCATGACAAAACATAGACTCCCAGCCAGCAGTGATTGCATTGTCTTGTAATGACAGTACAGGTGACAAGCTGTCAGGTTTGAGGAAAGAATCAGAACTGTGGGCTTCATTCCAATATGTAGGTATACACTGTCTGTGGATGCTAAAGCTGCTCCATTTACTGAGCTATTAAGAATGTGTTATCTGCCCCAGCTCAAGTCATTTGTAACTATGACCTTTCTACACTTGCTGCTTGTCCTGAAAATAAAGTGACATGACAAAAATGATGAAACTTTGCAGAGATGAGGATGCTCTTAGGCAGGAGATTGGCAGCAGCTCCATCAGAGCCAAGAGGACCAACTCACACCAGAATTACCCTCAGGATCAAAACAAAATGGAAAATGGGAGAACATCTCAATGGTAAGACTGCAGTTAGATATAAATATATCTATATATTAAAAACTCTCTCTCATAATATATATAAATTTTTATTAAATATCTCACTCTTTCTATTCCTATCAATCTATCTATCCATCTAGGTGCTGTGGTTACTCCTGCAAGCCATTAATGTGCTACGTAGTCATGTAAAGACAAGAGGAGAAACCACAGCACCCAAGCAGGGGACGTGCTATCCAACACAACCAGGCATGTCAGGTAACAGCTGCATCTGGAGCGCTAAGAAGATTTTAAGCAAAACTCTGGAATAAGCAGATATTCACTAAATTCAAGAGTCGTGTATTTTTACTTGAATCTTAGTTTGCTTTGTGCATTTCTTGGGCAGTGATCTGGTGTCAAACATTGCCTCTGTGCAGTAGCTTCCAGTGGTGAAGACCGATCACCGATGTGCTCTCCCTCCTCGTACAGGGTGACCGGTCTTATATCCACCTCCATGAGCATTCCTCATTAACAGAGTCACTTTCAGTAGTGTGTATCGCAGGAGAGGCAAGTATTCACATTTTTTGTTTGGTAACATGACTAATCTGGTATCTGAGATTTGCAAGAGGGCTGCTAGTAGGTAAGCGCCTTTAACATATACAGTAGAACCTAACCCAAAACCTAAATCTTTTGGTGTGGATGCATTGGGGGAACTATTTAGACCCATCAGGTTTTTACTGTTGTGTCTCCATTGATGCGCGGCACTCACCTGAAGACACTAATGGGGCAGTCCGAGTGGTAGCAGCAACAGCGGCAGGCACACTTACACTGGGGACACTCAGGCCTAAGCTGTTGGTAGTATTCATACTGCTCGACATACTAACAACCGAAGAGGTGGTACACGTGGCCAACGTTGGCGCTGTCGAGAAGGTTGTGCTAGGCTGGAGCGTAACCGTGCTCTCCACACTTGTATGCTAAAAAAAAAAAAAAAAAATTCAACAATCACATGATAAAGGAAAAAAAATGCAACAACTGGACTACTAAATTTTACTTTGGAAAAAAGACTGGAAAACCGAGTCTGTCTTGTGCAGGTCCAAGCAAGAAACGCACAGTAAAAGGCCAAAAGAGAAGCAGTGGTACGCATCAGAGCAGCCAGCCTGCACTCCGGGGTGTTAGACAATGCCAACAGTTATCCTTTTATAGCATTACATAACTGATCCTATTATTTAAGGAGTATTAAATATGGTGCTATGTGATTACATGTGCTTCATGGGGGGTAAGATGCAGGGACAAGTACTGCCAGTTTTGTGAATAGTGCAGTTATACATTAAAACTGAATACTCAAACTCTTGAATAAGCCCAACAATGACTGGTTGTCTTTTAATACATTTTCGGGAAACCACTTTGGAGCGAAAGGAAGCCCCCTTGCCCTTATGAAGGCCATCAACTAAAGAGACCAATATGCAGAACCCACTAAAATGCCCTGGGAAGAATAGGGGGGGGGGGAATGCCATGGCAGCTCCCATGCAAGGGAGGAGCTCTCTCTGAGAATCTTTGCCCCTCCAGTGGGCATCCCTCTCCGAGGAGGTCTTCAAGGAGTTGCACCCATAGGTGCAGCACAGCCGGGGACCTACAGCTAACTGGCGGAAATTTGGCAGCGCCTTCCCCGGCGGGGTCCTAGTGCAGCTTCCCAGGGCAGTGACAGTGGTCGGCTGAGCCATGTAACTTAATCCAGGAGCACGGTTAGCTCCATAGTATTATAGAAACTAGATAGCAGAAAGATATCTTGATTAAAATCAAAGAAAATGTTTAAGGGTTTTCCAAGGAGGGGAAAAGATGTCCATTCTCCTACAACACATGCAAAAAACAGAGGCTTTGCTTGACATCCAATTCTCCTGTGCGCAGCAATATAATCCAGTTGTCTCTGAATATCTACTAGCTATTAATAAATGATGAAACAATGTCCGCCTTTCTGAAAAAAGAAAACTACTTATGGATGTGTGCATTCATTTTTTGCATTGGAGCCAGTATTGCAACTGCAGTTATAGGATATCTTGTGCAGTCCCCTCTCTCCTGCAGATTCTTCCTCCTGTCTGTACCAAGGCACGGACATTCAGTGACAGACAGAAAGATGAATGAACTACAAATGCCGTGATGTCACTGCACTCGTACTTCATTGAGAACTACGAGTCCCACAGCCTCGGCGGCCGAGACTTTCTGGTGGGATTGATGGTAGTTTCTCTATTCATAGAACCTGTCAAACGAATGACGGCTGTACAGGTGACTTGGGTAAGTGGGGGCAGGGTATGGGTGGGGTGCTAGAGATGTGACCATGCTTCATATTACACCCTGAATCTGGGAGGAACATAAAACGTGGTTTTAAAAGTAAACGTAGCCTTTTAACCAAGACCAGGTGTTTAGACCCCCTTCCTGGCCAGGCCATTTTTCAGTATTCAGCGCTGCGATACTTTGACTGACATTTATTCCGTCATGCAACGCTGTACTGAAATTAATTTTGTACCATTTTTTGGGGACACATAGAGCTTTCTTTTGGTGGTATTTAATCACCACTGCGGGTTTTATTTTTTACTATAATTAGGAAAAATTTAAGAAAATTTCGGCCGTTTTTTTACTACGGCCGGCCCGGAAGTGGTTAAATAATAGTTTTACCCATATTTAACAATACTGGAATTTTCCTTTAACACGGAATAATAAGTGTGCAATCTTGACATAAGACGTTTCAGAATGCCAGTAAACGTACAAAGGTAAAACCTTACCGTATGGGAAACCGCTGAGGACAGTACTGATGCTGCAGGAAGGCTGTTCTGGTGCCCAGACAAAGTGCTATGAAAAAAACAAAGACTGTAAATGCCAGGACGACACATTGCAAAATGTTACCCAAAGAAATGACAGCTTTGGCACACGTTGAGACTCAGTAACAATGATGCATCATTTGAGGGTCAGATATGTGCTTGGATAAAATAACATCACAGTCTGCAGAACGTGTGAAAGCTGAAGAGGAAGCCAACAACAATGGAAGAATTCAAGCTTTACTTTTTACTTTAATCCCGATCTCTAGCTAAAAAAACCTTTTGCACCTTCTACATACAGTGTACTTGACTAACATCCAGATACCCGAACTCCTCCAATGGCTGAACTGGCATAATGAATGTCCTGCATGCAGAAGGCCTGTGTAATGGGTTCAACTGCTTTAATATTACATTATGATGCTGGCCACATGAGAGTATGTCTTGCTTCAGACTTGATCCAACATTTTAAAATCTACCCTCACCTTTGTAGTCTGATGATGGTAAGACAGAAATTTGAACTGATCGGTTGGGTAGATCTTCACCCCACATCGTGGTCTGTCATGACTGTTTTATAATATTAGAAAGGGGCCAGCTCTGGGTTCATGGCTCTAGTTTATGCATTTTAAGCAAGGCTGGATCTAAATTGAATGGGCTGGTTAGGTGGACCATAATATATACATACAACGCAAGAGCAAAATTGTATAGTGCGTATATGCGTGCACTATATGCAATCCCAGAATGTACCATTCGTAATAGAAATTGTAATGAACTGTACACGCGTAAAATACGGTGCCCGGACGCATCTCTGTTCCATTCTGTTTTTGCGCATTTTACGCTAAGCAAATATACGGCTCCATTTATTTGCATATGCTGCATATGGGGCAATGCGCGCGTACACGCATATAGGCAGCGTATTGTAGGGCAGTGTGAATGAGGCTTTAAGAGCTAGATTTTCAAAAAACTTCACCAGCACACCAAATCAAATGGCACTGATGCAGTCATTTGATTTGGTGTGCTGGTGACGTTCTTCGAATATCTTCAAGTGGCGGCGCCATGCGCAGTCATTTCGAGCACCGGTTTGTATATCTATATGGGAATCCTGGTAAGGAGTGCAGCAAATATCCTTCACCCCCAGAGCTAGTTCACACTGAGCCGCAGTGCGTTCCGGCATGATTGGGTGCCAGAACGCACTGGATCGTTCTGCAGCGGGAGGGGGCGTGGCAGTGCATTTCCATCAAAGGCACCATAGCAATGCCCCCTGGCCGCAGTGCGATCATCTGCACCGGAAAATAAGGCACATCAATGCAGGCAGCTTCTTTCCCCCTGCAGGCATTGATTTGACACGCATTCCGGTGCGGGCGATCGCATTGCGGCCCCCGGCTGCCGGGGGGGGGGGCGCGTGCGGCGGGGGGGGGGGGGGGGGGGTTAGGGTGTGCGTGTTTAGGGTTAATGGCACTTCAATGCACCTCTCCCGCCCCAGGAGGCAGTGAGCTGGCCGGGATGCGATCCTAGGGGCTGGTGTGAACTTGCACTTAGGGCTCATGTGGAAGATCAGCAAAATTTGGCTTTATCTACGTGGTAGTTCAGCTACTTGGCGATACACAAAATCACTGAATTGCAACTATGTCCTTCCCTATGGAAGTTGCTCCATTAATGGCTGAAACGTGAAACAATCTTGATTAGCAGTAATGGAACAACTGGTTGCTTAAAGCAGCAAGAAATCAATTACATAGGAAAAAGCCAGATGACTCTTATGAATTTCATTGGCAGCTAGAAGTCTATTTCATCTTATTTGGATTTATATTTAATGAGGAAAGCCGCAGTAGGATATAGTCATCGGTATGTTTTACCGATCTCACAGATTATAGACAAAAACAATATGTGGTCAGATTAAGGTTTTGTATAGACTGATCAAATATAAAATACATTTTTATAGTAATCATTTTTTATTCCCAAATACTATTAAATGAACTTATGCAAATTCAATGTGGGCGTTAAAGTGAACCAGTCTATCAAAACTGTCAAAAGCCCCCCTCTGTTGCCGTTCCAGAAAAGACTTGTGTGAGCCTGCTAAAATTAAATTCACTGATATGACGACTCCACGTGGACCTTCAACCCTCACAGCCCTTGACCCTGTACCCTCACGGCCCGTCACCCTGTACCCTCACAGGCGCTTTCCACAACCCCCAAAAAAATACATTAAAATGACTCACCTGTTGAGCTGTGAAAGGGAGTTATTTGAGAGGTCACTGGGCTGTGGCAAGTTGGACAGTGACACAGCGGACGTGTGCTGAGGCGCAGAAGGGAGGAGAGATGAGGTGGTGGAGGGTGGACTGGACAGAGACCCTACAGACGCCAGGCTCTGGGAATTCTCAGACTTCACTGACTGGACGGAAGGAGTGGCTGTGTACAGGAGAAAGAGATCGTCAGACTTGATATTTCAAAAAATAACTAAAAATCTCCATTCTGCACCACTTTTAGTGCAACAAAGATCTCCATCTATATAAAGATCTCCATTTCTGCCCGTGCGTGCCCGCTAGGGGAGCAGAAAAAAATTGCCGTCTGGAGACGGCAACCCGCAGATGCTGCAGTGCCGTCCGTCCGTTTTTTTTACTACGGGCGGACGGCAAGAGGTTAATGAGAACACAAGGCAAACGTCTCAAATGCCCTTATACACAAGCACACAATATAGGTCAGTACTGAGAGCTTATTAACCAGAGTTAAAATTAGAGGTGCACTAAAATTGAATTTTCCGACTGAAACCAAGAATAAAAGGATTTGTCAGGCTGAAACCGAACATTATTTTCTCCAACCTTTTTCAAATATTGATTTATTTATCTTTACATTACTGTTCGGGGCTCTGGGGAAATTACTAAAACAGGCCATGATATTTCCCTTTTGAAATAGAAAAATACATTTGTGGACAATTTTAAATCTTTTTTTCTGCAGCCTCTGTTATGAATGAACAGGAAGCTTCTATACTGAGTGTTCCTGTCCATTCATAAACTGTGCATATAGTATGAGTTACTATGTCCACAATCATGAATGAACAGGAAGTGATGTAGAGCACTTCCTGATCATTCATAATTGGGGACACAGTAAACATAGTATGTCCTCAAACATTTACAAGCTCTCAGTGATCAGCTGATCATTGAGTGCTTGTAACTGCTCTCCATCCGGACTCCTTCGGCCTTCACAGGAGGCAGGGCGGTAGGAGAGCTCAGCCTGCTTCGACATGGCTGACAGCTGACTCCTCCCCCTGATCGCCAGCTCGGCCTCCTGTGACCGCTATCTCTGTACCACTCTCTATCCTGAATCTCTGCCTGTAACAGGAGGCTGAGTTGAGCAACGCAGGAGGGACTCAGCCCCCTGACTGGTTCTCTCCTCCCCCCTGCTCTGTGTCAGAGGGGAAACAGAGCAGCGCACAGAGGGGAGAAGAAAAAATATGGATGCACTGCAATTTCAGACTAAAAATTGTACTTATGGCATTGTGCCCAAAGTACCATTTCGGCCGATATGTTTCGATGGCTGCAATTTCGGTGCATCCCTAGTTAAAATACCTACAGGAGAAAAGGCATATGGTGCAGTCTGTCACTAGAATTAACACAGCAACTGGATTTGCAGCTTATCGGGCCCGTACAAGCGGTCTGGCAACACCCAAGTCGCCAGAATCGCTTCTATTGTAAAGCCGGCCGCTGGCTCTGCAAATGTAAACAGAGTCCCGGCGGCAGTCTGTTTAAACGGGCCCGCTGCCAGTAACATACTATTTACGTCAATGGTCGCAAAGAGGTTAAATATATTGTAGATTTTTTTTAACTAATGGGCCGTTCAAGCAAAACTATGGCCTACATTCCACCTTTCTAGACAGCAAGGCCACATATCACATTTAATAGCCAACTGGGTAGGGTGATCCAGAATGCAGTGATCCAAGCTCTGCTCACACTGAGGAATAAACTGATAAGTGCAAGCTCCTAGAGGTGCCTGTTGTATAGTCCGGAGCCAATTTACTAAATCTGAAGACCCCACATGTGCACTCTAAACATTTAGTGTAAAGGTCCAAGTTACACATCAAACTGTCCTGGTGACCTAGGTTCAGCAATAAGGGTGCTGTAGTGATCACAAGGATGATACCACTTAATAGATTGCATATCGCCATCACACCAATATGTTCCATAATCCGACTTCACTGGGAAGTCATCAGAAAAAGCAACTTTGACATTTTGGGCCAGACATGATCCTCTTTGTGAGGCAAAAGGTGACAAAACACTGTCACCGATGCAGGAATCCCCAGATAACACTGGCCTGACTGATTGAAGTAACGACCACTCCAGGATGAAGCATAAGTACTGACACCAGAAACATCCCAATTTCTGAAGACTAGAGAAGCTACCAGGATTTAACTTATCCGATATTAACTTTTAAGTTCAGTCGGCTAGAAAAACACCTGCGGTTTAATATTATCTGGTATCAAACTAGCAGCTCTTGGTATAATTTCATCAAAGAAATCAAATAAACTAAAATAATAAAGGAGAGGGACACATCTATACTCCTGAGGACACTAAGAATACCTGGCGTGAGGGGTTACCGTATTTTGCGTTCCATAAGATGCACCGGACCATAGGACGCATGGAGGTCCAGTGCGCCTTATGGAGCACTCGTCAGACCGTAGATTCTGTCACAGCTTCGGTGACAGAAGCTTCAGTTAGTGACCGCTGAGAGAGGTGGCGCTGTGATTACAGCGCCACAGTCTCAGTGATCACACAGAGCAGACGAAGAACGTCCGTCCGTTCTCATTAGATCACCTGTATTAAACGAGCAGTGGCTCCTACTACTACTACCTGAAGCAGAGCTAAATGTACAAAAAAACTACTCGCCCGGCGCCCGAAACTGCATGTCTCGGGCGTCTGGATTCGCTCCATAAGACACAGGCACATTTCCCCCCTCTTATGGGGGAAAAAAGTGCGTCTTATGGAGCGAAAAATACGGTATGTCCTTAAATATTGTTTGCCTAGTGTTCAACTCTCCTAGAGGCAGCAGCATAACCCTACGCATCAGAATTCCTCAGAGCCGTGTTCCTCAATGGACGATAGAGAAATAAGTGCTGGTGATTGGCTACCTACTAACTGCCCCTTATGGACACAAAAGAAAAGCCTAGAGATTGCCTATTCTGGGAAGTGTTAATACAAGACATCTGGCCTTTCTCCCCACAGATCCTGTAAAAAGTTGGCAAAAGCAGGGCAGAGAAGTGCCAGCTCTGCTATAAAGATTATGTAACAGAGTCACAGTTTACAGAACATTAAAAGCTTCTGGGGCAGGCACGAGACTCAGTAAGTAGTTGTCTGCACAATAATTAAGATATGTGCTTGGATTACATCATCATTGTCTTGTACCAGAGCCCACTGGACAGGCTGACTCGTGAGAGGTGATCTATGATGCACGCAACAGGAAGGAAGCTAAGACCAGGGATATAGCATGCCTGTACTAGTCAATCAGCCTCAGTACAAGCAGAAAGTGGCAATATGAACACAGCTAGTGTATACTGCATACTTACTGTTCAGAGACACTTGTGCCCGAATTCCATTGTGTCCATTCTGGGGAAAAATAAAGAAGCCGATGTTAACATCCTACATGATGATTTGATTAGAAGATCTTAATGTAATGATGCACAATTCAAACGTCACATGGGGTTGTCACTGAAGATAATATGTGTGACTGGGAAACCGTTCACTGATCTCTAGAGATAGGCAGCTAATATTGTCATGTGAAAGTTACCGCTGGCCCCATTTCCTTCCCAATCATTCCTGCTGGTCATCAAAAAAGACAAAAACAGCCACATGGGATTGCGTTTGGAAAAGCTCAGCTTTTACATAAGTATATACTTAAATCAATGGATTAGGATATCATCAAACCTCTCAGCCAAGTACAACAAATCAAGCAAACGATACACAACTTTCACTCAAGAAAAGGTAGAAGGGAGGAGCTTTTCCTTTCTGATTAGGCTCAGAGAAAGATTAAAGAAAAGGTTTAAGAGACCATGTGACCGTTTCCAATTAAGTCATGTGTTTTCATTGTTTCCCCTTATGCCGTAGATCCTCAGTTGCTGCTGGGTACTGCAATTTCCTTTATGTCAGTGGCAACCAGAAAACAATGCACCTGAAAGTCCTATATATCGTGCATGCATGGGATGGAGCATGTCAGGAGTGCAATTTTTTTATTTTTTTTTATTATAGTTCTAGGCTAAATAGTGGACACAATTCTAGAATAACAAAAAAAACAAAAAAAACTTTTTATCAATGCTATAAATTCTATCAGACAGGTACAGTATGAAACAGGTGCATGGGCATCTAAAGACTGCAGTGGCCATTGCAAGCTGAAACCATTTTCTGCTGATTGAAGCCTTCAGCTTGAACATGATTAGCATATCAAAGCTAACATAGTAAACATATGGTTGGTGAAGTACACCCAAGGCCCCAAACGTTCGTGTGGACCAGAAAAAAAAACAGGTGACAGCAACAGCCTTACAAAGTGCTGTTTAGCAGCTGTCAGAGTTAATGCGGATTAACATATCCGCACAACAGGGTATCTGGAACGGTTAAAGGCAGAATCCGATTGGTTGATGAAAGCAACAGAAACAATTTTTCTTTGTTCATATGCAGCAAATACTGACATCACCCCTTTAAGGACTGCACACTGGACTCACCGTGATTGGAACCACTTCAGTGGCTGCCATGGAGCTTTGGTATCCTATTCTGCTGTGCACAGACGTCTGGTCATAGGAGGAAGATGAGGAGATGGTGACTGGACTGGCACTCTGTGAGGAGCTGTTGTGGCTGGAAGTGGCGATGACAGATGCCGTATAGCTTGGCTCTTGCACAGTACTGGATATTGGCAGCGAGGTGTTCAGGGATTCACTGCAAAACAGACATCAGATTTGTGAATATCTAAAGCCACTCCTTGGGCAACTGAGCTTTGATCATAAAAAAAAAAAAAGTAAAAAAGTAAATGTATACAACCATAGGGAAAGGTCATCCTTAACTAGATGGAGAACTAGGATGCAGTCCATATCCAAAAAGAAAGAAAAGGCTTTACCTTAAGCCCCCATTCCCACTGAGCGACATGAAAATCGTGCGATTTTATATGTGCGATATTGCGCGACTTTTTCCTATTGCGCTGTATGCAATCAGGAGCAAAATCGCTCGAAATCCGCAGAAAAAAGGGTCATGTAGGAGCAACGAGCTACAAGCGATATTGAGCGGCGAGATGTGAACAGCTCCATTGAAATGGATTGGAGAAGCTACATAGAGCGATATCTCGTGGAAATATGAGCGATATCCCTGCAAAAATCGCGCGATAAATCGCTCAGTGTGAATGGGGCCTTAGACATTTAATATCCTTTGCTCTTTTACCTTATTGTTTTCGAATACAAGTTACTGGGTGTCTGGCTTCCATTGTCAGGACTTGTGTTTGAACCAAACTCTGGTAAAGAGGGCTCTGAACCAAATTCCAAGGCTCCAAACTGCACGTTCAACCCAGTGACATCAGCTGATCCTGGCATCTCCACTGCAGATGCGGGAATCTGCCCGGGAAAAATACACAAAAAAGAAAAGGCAACATGACATTAAATCACCAGAAACAAGAAAGTTTATAGCAGAGGTAATAGGAAAAAATGCTTTTCTCGGATTCCATTGAGGGAAACGGCTCTAAAGAATTCTGAGATGTAGGGAAGTTCAAAACCAGCCCTTACAGAGGGGTGGCACCACTACAACTTAAAGGCACCAACTCAACAATAAATGTACTGTCAAAGAGCACTTAAACAGTTGGCCAAATAACTTTCCTGCCAAAACTTACATAAAAGGAACATCAACGTTTTAGAACTTTGCAAAAAGTGTGAACAGAAGACCAGTTTGCATTCTTGAAATTATGAGTAGCAGAAATGCGTTATTAATTTGTAGTCCCGACCTCTTAAAGAGAGGACGGGAAGATCAAATAAAAATAGTAAAAATTCCCCTTCTAAGCCATAAAGCCAATAAAACACAATAAAAACAGCCAACCCCATAAAATCAATCTCATGTATATCTACATCGGTTTTTTCACTCACAACTCCACGGTCCTGTTCCCGACATAACAGGAATCGCCAGATGTTACTGGCCTGACCGTTATATGATGAAAACAGGAACACAGGACCACCGCAAGATGAAGCACAAGTACCGAAACCAAATACAACCTGCTTCATGACAACTAAAGAAACTTCCAGGATTTAACTTATCCTGAATCTCTGGGTTGTTGGCTAGTAGTGAGACTCCCAGGATTTAATAATATCCGGTATGAATCAACCTGCAGTTTTCAGTAGCAGAATCTTCAACGAAGAAACAAACTAAACTAAAATAATGAAGCAGAAGAAAGATCCATTCTCCTGAGGACACTAAGGGAAGCTGGCAGGTGGGAAAGGTTATGTCCTTAAAGTGACAGGCTTTTCATGTGTTTGCCTAGTGTCCATTTCTCTTGGAGGCAGCAGCATAACCCTAAGTCTCAGAATTCCTCCGCGCTGTGTCCCTCAGTGGATAACAGAGAAATAAGTGCTGGTGATAGGCTATCTACTGTATTGTACCAAAGAGTTACAATGAAACAAGTATTTATAGATTACAGTTTCTCCTTGACACACTTAAAGTGTATTTCCACTTGTGCAGTCAAATTTGAGAAAACCACTCTATATGTTAGTTGTGTTTTCCCGTGCACACAAATCGACTGAAAAAGAACTTTAAAAAAAAAATGTCTTCCTGCTACCTCGGGTCCCATAGTAGGCGCGAGGTGGCATACGAGTTTAGGGACATATTGGTGATGGCACTTCTGATTGACTGTATCTTACAATTCAATTGATGAATATTGTGTATCCCTATGTAATTTTCATTTTTCTTGCTGGTTGGCATCATTGATTTTGTTTATAATCACTCTGTGCACTTGCTTACATGTGTTAAAGGAGAACTATGGGATCAGGGCTTTTCCCCATAGTTCTCCTAAGGGTAACGGGAGGACACAAACTAGCGTCCTCCCGTCACCCAAAGCTCAGTATACCGCATACTGAGACGCCGCAGCCGGAACGGATCCAGACAATTATGTCTGGATCCACCCAACTGCGTGAGTGACAGCGGGCTCTGCCTATCTAGAGGCAGAGCCAGCTGTACCCGCCCCCTCCCCCGTCCGTTCCGCCAGTCAGCGCTGGAGGATCGGACAGGGGAATCCAGTCCCTCCCGTCTCGGCTCTATGCCGGAACATGATCGAGAAGTGAGCGAGCGCTGGTATGTGTTCGCTCACTTCCCGATCTATTGAGCCGACCTGTGACAGTTTCATTGTCACAGGTCGGCTCAGATTATGAGGCTGAGTGAAAATCATTAACATAGAATAGGCAAGCCAACTCAGAACCCTCACCCCTCACAGCCTCTCCTAAAATCTCAAAGATACAGAAGCAATTTAAACCCTTAAAACCCTAACACAAGTAAATGCAATTTAAACTGCAAAAAGCATTTTTTATTTTTTTATTAGCTTATGCTATGGGAAAGAGAACATGTAACACATAAAATAGATGTTATTTCAATTTGGGCGCCAAAGTGGAAACACAGTTTAATGGTAAACACTGCCGTATAAGGGTTAGGATATAGTTATGACAGATCCAGATCACTCAAGAGTTATAGTTTTCATCACACAAGGCTCAGATATGTGCTTGGAAACAAGACATCACTGTGTTCTGGGGATTATTTAGTAACATGGTAACTTTAATACACTGACCAATGAGCAGCAGACTCCGGAGTAGAAGAAAGGGTTCTCTGGGTTACTGACCTTTGAAGAGGGGGGTATCCTCCTTTTCTGCGGTTTGATGTGTTTCTGCTGATGGGTCTGCTGGGCGGAGATGGCATGGGGGTCCAGTGACAGGTTGGGCATCTGCAGCATTTTGCCCACAGAAGTAGAGCTGTCCACTGGAGACGTCTCTCGCAGCTTGACCTGTGAAGAGAAGGTCTCCAGTCCGGGAGGTGGTACAGGCACTGGCTGCATCTGATGCTGCTGCCGCTGGGCAAGCTGACTGAGAACTGGCGAGGGCTCTGGCTGGGATTTGAAATCTACGTTAAAACAGATAAGATAACAGATTAGGAAGCCTGGAAAGAGAAAACCAATCATAACTGTGCCTTGGGCATACATCAAAGCTCCAACTATAGTCTGGGCCTAAGATCCAAAAAGATCAACTTGAAAAACCAGTCTCTGCACTTCAGCATGATCACCACAGAAATGTACTGGCAAGGTCAGCGATTAAAACCCAATTTCATCCTTGAAGATGAAAGTCATATTCATCTTAGAATAAAAGACACCCAAACCCCTCTACTTACCTAAAAATTGTTCTCCAAGCGGTGCTTACGTGACCTCCAATCTCCTCCAGGTTTTTGGAACCAGCAGGCGAATGGCCCACATGCGTCATATAGCAGTAACATGCGTGCGCCACACCACTAGGGCTGGCTGCTTGATGGCTACACTTCCTATGGTCTTATGGGGCGACAAGGGTTGGAGCCATAATCTTCTTTGTGCTGACTCCAAGTTGACTGAGGCTAGGCGTCATTCAGCCTGGAAGAGGTAAGCAGCTATTGGACTCCTTATGTTCCTCTGCAGGGAACATAAGGAGAGAATTACAGCAGCAAAACTTGCATTTTGGTTTTAATAACAGGGACTTACATTTTCTTAATTTGGACTTGAAACTTAGTGACATTAAAGTCAAAAGTGTGTGAGTGTGTGTACCTTAAGTGATGCATCTTAATCCGATCTTCTTTACTGTCCTTTTCAGCTGTCAAACAAGCGCTGGTGCGTGTCTCCGATCCAGCGCTGACTCCGCTGTCCTCCTATTCTCTCATGCCCCGTGGTGTCTGTGCGGGTGCACGCAGCTCCATAGACTTACCTTGCATCTCTCCTCGTCTCCCGGCCGAACATCTGAAGTGCGCATGCGCCCGCCCCAAGATCCCCTGCGGCTGCCCGATGTTTGGACGGGAGCATGCGGCGTACACACAGGTAAGTATTAACCCTTTCAAAAAGTTATTTTTTTTTATCGTTTTGCATATAATCTACTGCTTGCTAGCCATAGATAGATATATGTAAAAACCTGCTAGGGTTTAATAACCCTTTAATTTTAAAACCAGGAGTAAAAAAAACTTTTCTCTTTTCCCATCAACAATGATTGACACCGTTGAAAATAAAACCAATCTGGGGGGTTCTTTTCTGGAAGGCGCTGGCAAGAGGACTTGGCAGTTTTTTCTAAATATATGATGCCTGAAAAGATACAGCCAGTACACTCAGACTGAACAATTCCACACAAAAAAATCAGATATGTGCTTGGAAATCAAAACATCACTGTGTCCTGGCTATCTACATCTAGGCACCCTTAGGATATGTATCCTTAAAGCATATTTGTATTTGCATAGAGAAGTGTTAGAATTGTCAAGCTTTGCTGCTGGATAGGTTCACCCTCTGGATTTGTCCTGGTGATCAGTCATCAGGATGGAAACTAATACGACATCCCAAATTTAGGTGCTGTCAGAGGAGAATGCAAAAATCAATCTTCCACTGAAGACACCTGTTTTGGTGCAAATATCTGAGAGAGGAATTCCCCTCACTTTGGAGAGAATTCCTGACCTTCTGTACTATCCCCAGGACATGAAGTGAAGAGAAACCTCCAAGCCAATAGGGGGCTTTCACCTTTCCAAACTAAGAACAAACTCATTTCTACATGAAGTTTGCACTCCAAAATGTAAATGTTGCCATAGAAGCAGTGATAAGACTACAACCTCAATACAAATTAGTAAACTAAACATGAGATTGTAGTCCATCCCAGGGGGGGAGCTTAGAGTGGTGACTACTTAACAACACACACAGGGACCATGGGGAAGAAAAGTAGCCCCACTCCGGAAGGAAGGACAGTGTCGGCACCAATTCAGAGACGATTGGAGGATCTACAGCCGAGTGATACACAAATAAGATACATTTTTGGTAATGGTTAAGGTGCTTCAATGTCATTTTAAGATTTAACTTCCGAGTTTAGGGTCACGTTTGGGGGACCATATATTAGGAATCCTGCTCTTTGTGGTCAGAAAATTCCACATATGATCCCTTCGCCAAGTGCAGCGATATTTGAAAATGAAGGGGCTATACTTTTAAACTGCAGCCCAGATAGAAGGTTGGTACTCAATTTAACAATCTGCTATACAGAGCTACCTGCAGCAAGGCTCTACACTTTTATAGACAGAAATAGAGGCTGCTCTTACCGAACTGACTCAGGACAGATGACTGCGTCACTGAAGGCTTGACGTCCCAGGAAGAGGAAGGGGTTGCGTTGCTGCCACTTTGCTGAGAATTCTGGGTAGGGAACTGCCCCAGTCCAGGACTCTTCAGCTGTTCCAATATCTGAGAACCGGCGGAATTTGTCAGTTTTGATGTTCCAAGCTCGCCAAATCCAGACCCAAGCACAGAAGACTGGAAAACATGAAAAGCAAGACAACGTTGCAGGAGCTAAAGTAGCTGCTGAACCTCATCAGGTCAACGGTGATACATTATAGAATAGTAAAACAAATAATAAATGTGATGTGAAGTCTATCAGTACCATTAACATGGCTGTTTTTGGGTCTCTAAGGTAGTGTCTCTGCCTATATGAAAACAATATAAGCTACAGTTTCTGGTGATGTGAAAAAACAAAGATCATGTGATCTAGACAGTCTAGGTTATAAGTCACATGAAGAGGCTTTGAAGCTCTTTCAAAGCAAACTTTTTGCAATGCTGACACGCAGTCTTCAGAGCATTTAGTGTTTTTAGGAAATAGACTACTGCATTACATGATATTCAAATAGTTAAAAGTTGAATATTTCCATAAAACCAGAGTCAGTGATGTCTGCACAGTACTGGGGATATCATTTACCAGGCTCGGAGGAGTGTAGCTGTTAACAGCACTGGAGCTGCTAGCTGTGGATGTCATCTGAGAGCTGTGCTGAGAGTTTGTGAACACCAGGGCCTGACCAAAGTTTTGCTGCGACGTCGACTCAAAACCGGCAGATTCTGTTTCATTGCTGTTTGTCTGCGGCTTCTGGAGGAGGGCCACCAAGTCAATGCTGTGGAATGGAAATATTTGCAGTGTTTACACATCACGGAAAACATAAGGACACTGACTAAAATGTGACAGAACTTCAACCATTATTAGAACAATCTTGTGCTGCGTGCACGGCCTTATCGGGCAGCTCCCAGGAAGGAGAGGTGCTGCGTGTGATTTGTACACAGCAGCCTGTTCTTCTCTATGGAAGTACACGGCCGTACGCCACCCTACGCTCACCTGAACTGCACATCCGCACTGGTGCGCCTGCTCGGACGCAGACAGGATCCATCCTATCAGTGTGCGAGTACGGACCCCGGTACGGACATGCAGTTCAACTGAGTGTAGGGCGGCATATGGCCGTGTACTCCCATAGAGAAGAACAGGCTGCTGCGTACAAATCACACGCAGCACCTGTCCTTCCCGGCACGCAGCACGGATCTATACGGGCTGGCTGTTACTTGTGTGAATGAGGGCTTACTGTTAACGTGAACTGTGCGTGCTCGCTCCCAGCACATCAAATTTCACAACCGTACTACAGCCTTCCTATAGAGCATAAAGTTCTTCTCAAGGAGCTGTGACAAAGTGTCACTAAGACACCGTTCACACTTATGTGGGTGCGACAGCATGTCTATGTATGTGCACTTTTTGTGTACGTTGTGTATAGGGCAGTCCATTTATTTCAATGAGCCGCCCTACACCAAAGGGCAGCTCATTGAAATCACACCAAAGTCCAAGCAACTTTTTTTTTTTTTCTTCAAAAAAGTGCCACACCAGAATGCATGGTACCCAATTACAATGCATTTTTGCGCCATTTCATGCATGTGAACTCACATGCTGCAGAAAGGTGCATTAGGGGGGCCCCCATTAACAATGAATGGGACCGCAGCATGTCTTTCAAAGAGACAAGCATTCTGCCTTAGGTTTTCTTACATGTTACATCTGTGTACCTGAGAAAAGCAATGTCAGCTAGAATATGCCAAAATATACATTTTTAAACTCCTCAGATCACACTCCGGTTAGGAGGTTGCCTACACTGTACTCTACGTTGTTCCCACTGTGTGTGGAATGCAGCCATTCTCCTAAGCATGCTCCCAAAATAAATATCTAGGCTATTTTTTTCCCCCAGAAACCTTATAACCAGTGGGATGAAATTTACAATAAAGTGCAGTCCTTTATCACTGAAAGCACCTTTGAAAATATTTGATTTAGGCATGGAACCTCAGAGCAAGGGCCTATGAAAGACAAAATATTCTGTCAATGTTTAGTTTAAGACATGTTTAACTAAGAGGCCTCATCTTACCTCTGTCCTGGGACGATGTGATTCTCTGTAGGGACTGAGGACGCAGTAAAAACCTTTGTTTCAGAAAGCTGCAAATAAAATACACAGAATAATAGATATTGTTTTAGTGGAAAGAAGAAAAAAAAAAAAACCCTTAGAAAGCTATAGTACAACAAAGCATTTATCCAGTGGTGATGATATGCACAGCATCTGGGGCATTGTACTCTGAGGATTAGGAGGAAAGCCCAGTAATGTGACTGGCCTTCCTCCAATCAAAGTCCTCTCGGTAACATTAGGTCTCTGTGGAACACAACAATACAGTCGATTGTCATGAATGGAATCCTGGGTCTGTTTGGCTGATGGGAGTGCAAGAGGCATAACTTGCTCCCCCCAACTCCCAAGTGACAACACTGGTGCTTGGCGGCCACTCAGACACCCCACACTTTTACACAGAGGGAGAGAGAGGGGGAGAGAGAGAGAGAGAGAGATAGAGAGAGAGAGAGATTTTTACGGCGGGGGTGTCCGGCCCCTTCTTCGGGACGCAGAAGCGATCTGGCGACAGGTAAGTCACCAGCATCGCTTCTGTTGTAAAGCCGACAGTCGGCTCTACAAGTTTAAACAGAGTCCCGGTGGCAAAAGTCACCGGGAGTCTGTTTAAACAGCCCCGATGCTGGCGACGTCAGTCACGAAGGGGTTAACATCCAAGCAAGCATCAGGAAGACCACTCCAGACTAAGACTGCAACGAACAATGATTTTCATAATCGATTAGTTGGCCAATGTTTGGGGTGCCAGTGAAATGAATTTGTTTTGCAAATAACTATGCATTATATTGAACATTTGAATAGGTCTCATGGATTTAAAATCATCTGTTATTATTTTTGTAGTGTTATTTTAAATAAAAGTTTGGTTATTTTATATTGGCTTAAAAGCCATGAATATAATGCTCTCACTCTGGCGCACGTGGCGATACCCGACATGCGCGCATTCACAGGGATGGGTGGGGCACTTATTATTTTTGGTATTTTTACATTTTATTTACTTTGCAGACATGACCCCTATGTGATAGAACATTGGAGAAGACTGGTTCTCTTTTTAGCTGACATTAGAGGTCTATTAGATCCCTAGGGACACCTTCCTTCAGCCAGGGAATGTAAACACAGCAGGCAGTGGGTGTGTGCAATAGCCAGTCTGCTATTGGATATTGCAATTTGAAATGGCCAATAGCAGGCTGGCTATTGCAACCGCCCACTGCCTGCTGTCAATCAGCAGAGGAGGGACCTAAAGAAGAAGAAAGATCTCCTTCAGGTCCTCCTCTGCTGATTGACAGTAGGGATGTGTAATAGCCAGCCTGCTATCGGCTATTTCAGTATGCAATAGCCAACAGCAGACTGGCTATTGTACATACCCATTATGATAACGGCCAGAGGAGCGAGTACCCAAAATTTGACCTTTACCCCCAACTACCCTACCACTAAAAGCTGGGGCCTACTTCCCAAGTGTATTCTCTTTGTTAAACCTGTGAGCTGCAAGAAAGGAAATTTGTTTCTCCATCCCTGCTGTCCTCCATTACCACTGCTTCACTCAGAAAGGTCCATTTCAAAATCAGGTAGCAGATGTATAATACTCTATTAAACTCGAGATCACTCACATCTTCATTCCAGTCCTCTGCCGTCCATTCCTCGATAGAATTCCTCCACGCACCTGACAAATGAACAATAAAACTACATTACAAATTAAAGTATATCCTAAGAATATCTTCACCAACACCCCCCACCTCCCTGTATATACTAAGAATATCTTCACTAGCACCCACCCACCTCCCTATAGCTTGAATCTGCACTGCCGGTATTTAAAGCTTATATTTCGCCCTTTCTGGTTCCATCCTCCCCTATGTGCTACCGGGCAGCAAGGAGAGAGAGGACTTGCAGCACAGGTGTTAGATCTCAGTCAGTATGCATCTGTGGAGGGGGAGTAAGCCGCCATCCTTTAATTTATATTGTCAACATAGTTCTATATACCCAATCATCAACATTCTGCTAGTGTTGCCATTAACAATGTTGCATTAGAAGGAGAGAGCAGAGAAGAGAAAAGGAAGGAAGCAGAAAGACATTCCAGTTGACAGAGGAAAGTGTTGGAAGAGGGCAGCAAACAGTTAGCTGATCAGATACAAGTAGGGATGCACCGATACTAGTTTTCCCAATACAGGGCATGTTCAGAGTACTTGTAAAAATGCCCCGATGCATGGCAGGCTGCTAGTTTTTGTACAAGTGATCCACCCGTATCACTTGTAGAGCAGTCTGCTCATCTGTTTCCCTCCCCACCCCATCCCCCTGTGGTTTTCAGGCTCCCCTGCTCTTCTGGGGGACCTGGGACCACGGCAATAATTTCTGGATGGAGAGCGGGGAGCAGATATGAGAACATCCGTCCTCCGATCTGCTCTGTGATCAGTGACACAGGAGCATTGTATTCACAGCGCTTCCTGTGTCAGCTGTCACAAACAGAGCAGTACAGAAGATTGAGCACAATGCAGTGCTGGATTTTCTCTACTAGAGAGCCTGTCACCTCCGAATGATATCACATGGGAGATTCTTAGCCCCTGTGCGATATCAAAGTTCATTGAACAAAAATACCCCCAAAAAACAAAAAAGTGATTTTAAAAAGATACTATAGAGAAATTATATAAAAGAAATAAAATAAAAATAAAAAAGTGATAAGATAAAAAAATGTTAAAAAGTGTAAAAAATACACACAAAAAAGGGACAAAAATAAAAAAATGCTAAAAAAAATTACAAATTAAAAAAAAACAACCCCACCACCTTGTGTGAGTAAACGCATGTGCAGAGCATAGTGTGTGTGTGCGCGCTCATTCCACTATGTGCCACATTGTGGTAGTGGGGCAGCAGCGTTCTCCAACAAGCACAATGCACACTAAAGGGGAAGTCCACTTTTCCAAGTAATTTGGTAAAATGGAATTACCCGCTTAAATCTGGCCAAGGGTTACAACAAAGTGTTCCCAGAATTCTGCTTTCAACTGTGCCCATCTCCAGTAGAAATAAGGCCATAGCAAAATACTAGCTACTCTCTCGTGCTGGTTGGTAGACTCAGGTGTAACCTGTTACCACTGTTTAATCGTAAAAATGTTATCAACGAATACTAGGCCTTGCCATTGGCAACGTCTGGATTTTAGTGTACCATGCAGCAGATAGTATGTAGTATACACTATCTGTTGCTGCAGGGTACACTAAAATCCAGACGTTGCCAATGGCAAGGCCTAGTATTCGTTGATAACATTTTTACGTGACTAAAGAGTGATAACAGGTTGCACTCGAGCTCTTTTGTCAAGTGAAACCAGTAAACGTGTAAAAGTGCCTTTACAGCATGCACAGTGTGAGAAGAATTTCAGACTTGGAGCTGCTACTGGGAGAGGCCTTTCAAACAGCTTTAAAATAGTTCCAGGATAGAAAAGGAAGCCTACAAAAATAATATATATCCAACATACAGGAAGGAAAGGTAAGGAAACCTAGAAAGTAATAAATATCCAACATAAATAGACAAGAGGATCTTTAGAAACAGAGATAGTGAGGAAGGAAGGAAGAAAGAAAGAAGGTGGGGGTAAAGCATAATAAAAGCTTATCAGTACCATCATCTCCGTCGCTCTGACCCGTCTCCCACACTTCCGATTTCCCTCCATACCCGTCGTTGGTGCTGGACTCCGTGTAATCTGCAGGATTAAATGTCCTGCAACAAAGACATGTGGTTATTTTTAGTTTTGCTTTCTCATGCAATATAAAGATGTGTGTTAGCGACGTACCCCATGCCCTGCGCAGAAAATCTTCCTGCTCCTCTACCTCGTCCACGGCCTCCAAATCCTTCAAATGAAAAAAAAAAAATGTAATAAAAAATGAATACTTTTTCCAAGAGCAATACACCTATATGGGATTTCTTTATAAATCATTCAGCGACTCCATTGACAACATGGTACCTTGGTAGTATGTGTCTCCACCCCCCCTTCCATCCCCTGCCTGTGTCAGCAGAGGCAGTGGGGATCACAGAGCCGGTCAAGCTGCCAATGCTCAGTGAAGAGGAGAAAGTCATGAGACCAAGCGGGGTAATGCACAGAGAAGAGCTCGGCTCCAGTGACAGACGGGAGGGGGCAGCACAGTCAGGATGTAGAGCGGAGCACAAACACTAATCGATCAGTACTGTTCACTCAGTGATTGTAAATAGCTGAGGACATGGTACGCTTACAAATGTCCCCAGCTATGGATAAACAGGAAGTGCTATACATAATTTCCTGTTCATTTATGAAAAGGGACATAGTAAATATTTACGATCCGATCACTATAAATTAACAGAAAGCAGCTCAGCACAGAGGCATCCTGTCCATTCATGACTGGGTTGATAGTAAATATTTACTGTCACGAATGGACAGGATGCCTCTGTACTGAGCTGTTTCCTGTTCAATTATAAAGTGAGCAGATAGTAAATATTTACTATCTCCAGATTGTGAATGAACAGGAAAGACTGTACTGAGAGCTTCCTGTTTATTGAGTGCTGGGGCTGCAGAAAAAGATTGAGGACTCTGTGTCCTCAATCTCTATTTTAAAAAGGAAATATCAGAGATCTGTTTAGACCCCTGATCTTTCCCCAAAGCGCCCAACAGTTAAGTTTAAAAAAAAATCCAGTCTGGCAGCTCCAATCTTTTTATCCTCTCAGGATCACTTTAAAGCTGAACTTTGGGCACAAAAACGAATTTAAATATATTCCTTAATAGTCACAAGTGATACAAATCCACTTTGGTTAAACCAAATGGACCACCTACTACAGACTGTCAGCAAAAAATAGAGGGGAGGGGGGCAGGTACAAGACCAGGCACCCAGCACAAAGAAAAAGGAGCAGCAGTAACTATCTTAGTTACAGGAAGCTCCCAGCCTCACACTGGATTACTGCACAGACCTGGAAGAAATACACAAAGCTCACCAAGATTCAGGAAGACACATGACTCTTGTATTTAGAATATATTTGTCTTCCCAGAGTTCAGCTTTAAAGAAAAACTCCTTGCAAGCTTTTTCTTAACCTTTGCAATGGGGCTATCCCCACACTGCAAGAACAAACTGAAATCCATTTAATTAAAAGGGGTGGGCATAAAACTGGTAAGGCTGGGGAAGAAAGAGCTAGATGATGCTGGGGATGTCCTCCAACCAGGAAATGAGGCGGGTTCTATCTGACTGGCTGCAGCTTCTAATGCACATTGTGAGAAGTGTGCGCAATGAAATCAGAGCAGCAATTTCAGTCCAGGAGAGGAGCTTATACAAATGTGACATGAAGGCGAACTGTGAAATGAAGGCTGGAGCTCAGCTTTAACTTTTTGAAAGAAAGAAAAGTACAAATGTGTTTGGACTGTTCTCGCTTTCTGTTCTGCGATTTAGTATTTCAAATAAGGTTTGCACCTCTTCCACGTCCGCGTCTACCACGATCAGCAGTTCTGTCCCCAGGGCCGCTGTCCACTCCGTTTTCTTCTGGTCTAACTGGATAAAAAAAAAAAAAAAGACGACCATCAAATGATAACCCCAACATTGTGCTGTCAAGTTCAATAGATAAAAACTAAACAAATGGCGTACACTCTCTTCCCCGACTGCTTCCTCGGCCTCGTCTGTTGGATGTTCCTCTGCCACGGCTTACTTCTCTGTCACCTCTCTTCTCCCTGTTTTCTTTGTTTTCTGAACTTTCTTTGACGATTTTCTTTTTGCCCCCAACGGTCTCCCAGGACGTCTGCAGTAAAAAAAAAAATCTATTTGTATCAAAATGCAGCCAAAATCCACTGCCACCCTGAGTGAGCTTTAACTGGACGTACACAATGCAATGTGACTGTACAATCTATTTAGAGTGACATTAAAGTCTCCTTTTTTTATATATTTCCTACAAGGAGACCCACCTTTGCTGGAAGCTGTTGCTTCCTCTTTCCGCTCCGTTTTCTTTTGGTCTAAGTGGAAAAAAAAAAAAAAAAAGACGACCATCAAATGATAACCCCAACATTGTGCTGTCAAGTTCAATAGATAAAAACTAAACAAATGGCGTACACTCTCTTCCCCGACTGCTTCCTCGGCCTCGTCTGTTGGATGTTCCTCTGCCACGGCTTACTTCTCTGTCACCTCTCTTCTCCCTGTTTTCTTTGTTTTCTGAACTTTCTTTGACGATTTTCTTTTTGCCCCCAACGGTCTCCCAGGACGTCTGCAGTAAAAAAAAAAATCTATTTGTATCAAAATGCAGCCAAAATCCACTGCCACCCTGAGTGAGCTTTAACTGGACGTACACAATGCAATGTGACTGTACAATCTATTTAGAGTGACATTAAAGTCTCCTTTTTTTATATGTTTCCTACAAGGAGACCCACCTTTGCTGGAAGCTGTTGCTGTTTTTCCTTGTTTTCTAGTGGGTCCCCGCAGCTATCTCCCCCCACCCTCCTGTAAGGGTGCCACCATCGTTCTAATGGAGCCACCCGTGCGCGTCCATAGACACACACAGCCCTGTGGCAGGCCACTCCCCTTCTCTCTTTGATTGATGGCAGAAGGAGCCTATGGCTCCTCTGCCATCAGTATCCTCCCCCCGCAACCTGGAAGTTCGGGGAACGGAGGATCGCTTCTGGACCGGCGGCGGGGACAAGCGTAGCTGACAGGTAAGTGTGGCAGGGACTGGGGGAGAAAAAAGGTGCTGGGACGTGTTTACCCTAATGCAGAGAATGCATTACGGTAAAAAAACGCCAAGACCTTAATACTACTTTAAGATTTTGCAAAGCCATGCTTTATGTGTACGGGATCATCTGCCGCTGGTAGGAGCCAAACAGATGAGCGGTCACACATTCCCATCACTAACCTGAAAGCCGTATACTGTAGTGCATAAGTGCCAAAGTAATTGTGCAAATTAAAAACAATTTAGGGCACATGAATAAAACCTGACTTTAGAAAGGACCTAGTAGTAGTAGAATTACTTACTACCTTCCCTATGAAAGCAAGCTAAATGGAGGCTGCATAGCAGGTGGTGGTTTTGGCCTCCAGAGGGAGCGGACTCCTTTTTTGTTAACACTTTTTGTAGGCAGCAGCACAACCCACATGTATTGAATATCCCGTGATATTTCCCTCAGTGAACAATAGCAGAAAAAAATGGAAGCCTCACCGTGTCGGAGTTTCCTTCCAGCAGTATATTGATGGCTCTGTTCACATCCCCATTGCAATCATGGAGGGCCACGAGACACTCATCTTGGTTCTTTCCAGTCACTTCCATTAACTAAGAATGGGAAAAAAGAAAAGCAGTTGAATGGACATTATAACTAACATTAATAGTGATGGAGATTACCTGGCACTCTGAGAAAATCCTGCTCCAGGACCTCTCCTGTACTGGCTCAGGCCTTTATTTACATCAGGGGTAGGCAACCCAGGCATGCCAGCTGTGGTGAAACTACAAATCCCATGAGGCATTTTAAGAACTCCGACACCCAGAGGCATGATTCCCAGAGGAAGAGGCATGATGTGATTTGTGGTTTAACCACAGCTGAGTTGCCTAGTCTATCTCTGCTATAAGTGAGGAAAGCCACAATTTGAAAGCTGATCCTCCCCTTCCGGAAAGAAAAATATACAGATCACATGACCAAAATGCCTGGGCTTTTGTTCCAGTGAGCAGCACTGGAAGGAGACTCGATTGGCACTTTCTCCACAAAAGATAAATATTTTCCTCACGTTATAACACAGCAAGACTGTTCAAGCTACAGTACATGTCATCATGAAAGTATGGAGTTTGCAATAGAACGGTACCTGGAGCCTCTCTCCCCCTCTGGTGCAGCGGTCTAAGGTCCCCGAGTCATCACGTTCTATACACAGTGTATAGGGCATGAAGATGCCAAAAGGACATACCGTCGCTGCAGCAGAGGGGACAGGCAAGAGGGAGCACTGTCACAGCCAACCAGCTGCGAGGATCAGGTGAGTATAGCTTTGTTATTTTTGACCCTAGGCAAAATCGAGCAATTAACCCTTGCAGTGTGGGGGTAGGTTAACTGCAAAAATTAATAACAGGAGTTGTTCTTTAAAAGGCATACAAAGCATGTTCTTGCAAATTTAGGGAAAAGATGATACTTGCTGGTCAATGAATAAGGTTTGTGCCGGCTGTGAACACCGACCCCTTCCCCACAGCCAGCGCGTTGGCTCATGCACCGTGCACACAGGAGAATATTCACCAGTTTCCACAATCTGAACCCAGCACTGGACTTCCGCAAAGCAGAAGACAGTGAGCACGCCTCAGCTGTGTAAGGCCCAACAACAGGATTGGTTTGATCAACTTACCTGCTTCACTTTATCTTCAAAATCTGCATCATTTTTATCGTAGATCATCTGTGCGAGGCGGATCTGCTCAGCTGTTGCCTACAAAAGAAAAATATAATATAGACTCTGGATAAACTCCAAAAAACAAAATGTACTAAAGCACAGCTTGTAAGCTTGGAAACAGGACACAATGAACAAGCAGTAATAGCTTTATGACGTTTCTAAACGGTCAAAACTGCCAACAAACCTTAAGATGTAAAACTTCTACAGGAAAGTAAAACCTTCTGTGTTTTCTAAGCCACCGACCCTCAACAACTATGACGTTCAGTGAGGGCCAATTCACACCAGATGCATTCCCATCGCAGCAGTATGAACCAATCCCATCTGTGACGAGGCAAAATGCCTCATCTTCTCACTGGGGCTGCGCTGGAAAACACGGCCCCAACGCAAGAAAAGACAATTTACTTCTTCACAGGTGGGATCAGTTAACGCCACCTCGCTGCTATGGGAATGTGGTGGTGTGTGTCGATAAAGGTACGACATGCTGTAGCGGTTAGCACAGCATCTGGTGTGAATGGGTCCCAAAAACTCATCATCTGCACGAGAGGACTGAAAGCATAAAACTTTTAAATATGACCGTAAATCAGAGGTGATCAACTTAGGAGGTATCGCTTTTTTTCCACTCCACCCAAACAATCTTTGCAACCCCCTTTTTTTTTTCTCGTTCCCCCTTTCCTCTTTCTTTTATCCCTTTTTTGTCTTCTACGGGGAGTACGGGTTTCCTCCTTCTACAAGTCGTTTATTTTTATTCTGGAGATTCTTTGTGATACATGGGAGGGAAATTTATCAAAATCTGGAGCAGCCGTGCATGACAACCAATCAGCTTCTCTCTTTCATTTTCAAATCTTAACTGAACAAACTGAAGAGAGAGGCTGATTGGTTGCCATGCACAGCTGCTCCAGTTTTGATAAATTCCCCCAATGGTGTTTCTCTCCTACACAACACTTTTCCTTTATGTTTCGTTAATGTAGAATGTCCTTGATTTTATTTGTACAATGTTTGAGTTGTTTTTGTTGCATTTTATACTTTTGTAAGAATGTTTTCATCTGTGCAACCCTAAAATAAAGGACTGCACAGAATATTCAATGTATGTAATACAAAAGAAGACTGTCATAGGCTGAAGATTCACTGGAGGAAATGGTCAGAGACTTTTTTTCATTCACTACTATTACAGCCCCTTTACATATCAGCGCTCCCACTGACTGCTGGGATCAACAGGCTGCACTGCAAATGCTGAAGTGTTGCATGTGGCCTTTAGCCTGCTGGTTGGGCACCAAAGCTGTAAGTACGTCCTGCTTGCATGCCCCTGAACACATACACATTTTTCTTGTCTTGAGTGGGACATAATGGTGCCCAAATACATTAAATGCCAAGTCCAAAATACAGACGTTCTAAAGTCTACTGAGGGAGGTTGTTGAGGGGTGCACCAAAAGACAAGAAAATGAGAACACTATTCCAATCACTTCAGTGGCTACCCAAGGTAAGCCAGTGCTTGGATTTTCTGCGCACGACTGCCTCAACTGGACAGGTATGTTCACGCGATCAAGCTGTTCCAGCTTAACCTCCCTGGCGGTATGATCTCAGTATTTTTTCTTTCTTTTTCTATTTTTTACTTTTGAATTTCTCGCCGGTTCCACCCCCTTGTGACGCCAGCGCTCGCAGGGAACCCGGAAGACGCCCGAGTGTGGCTCGGCGTTCCCGCTTTTGGTACTGAAAATTAACCCCGAGCCACACTCGGAATTACCGCCAGGAAGGTTAAAAGCAGAAGCTTCTTGACTGCTCATCGACGTCTAAGGAAAAGGTAAAGCTGATCCACAATAGCATGCACTTGGCGCTGCCATTTATTCTGCATGGCGCCCCAACACACCTTCGGCAGGTTCGCATTGCAGCATCGTGCAATAATGTGTGTTGAGCTGCTGTGTTGAATGTTAATACATGCTCTACTTTTTATTACAGGTATGTATACATTATTATACAGGTATTTATATAGCGCCGACAATTTACACAGCACTTTACATAGTTGTACATTCACATCAGCCTCTGCCGTCAAGGAGCTTACAATATAAGGTCCCTAGCTCACATGCATACAAACTAGGCCAATTTAGAAAGGAGCCAATTCACCTTCCAGCATGTCTTTGGAGTGTGGGAGGAAACCGGAGTACCTGGATGAAACCCACACAAGCACAGGGAGGACATGCAAACTCCTTGCAGATACTGACCTGACCTGGGGATTGGAACCAGGGACCCCAGCAATGCATGGCAGAAGTGCTAATCACTACGCCCATCACCGCACCTTAATGCATTAACACGCATCGTGTGGCACTGCAACATATGCCCACCATGAGGTGTGTTTGAGGTCCCATTCAGAATGAATGGCACTGACGCACACCTAGCGTGCAGTACAGTGCAGTGCAGTAGCTTGCGCTAAATATTTAGCGCAGCTGTATGGTGTCAATCGGCCCTTACACTCTTTGCTCTTCCGTACACAAGAGCTTTCGTAGCAGGATATTAACTCAAGGTTGACAGTCACCCTTATCACAATGCAATGAAAATCAACCTGCTGCCGGGGAGCAAACAACCCGCAGTAAGTCCCCAGCGAATGAGCAGAAAACACCTACAAATTGAAGGCAGGCGTGCTAAAAGGAGCTTTCATCATTCAGAAAAAGCAAAGTACATCACATGTGCTCTAGCAATTTTTTTAGTCAAAGCTGGTACCCATGATTCAGCTGCGAAGACCTACCTGTACCTGTTTCTGTGGTTGTGTCTGTGGAGTTGAAATCTGTGTTTTTTCCCGAGTGCCCCGGGTACGTTCATTTCCCACCGAAGTCATCATATACAGTATATACAAAACAATGTATGTACAAAATAGAAAATCTGAAATAGAAAAAACAAAAACACAAGGCGGTTAGAGAAATAACAGATTTAAAGGCAGACAGCTTACACAAATGAGAATCTTTAATAAGTATTGAAATAAATTCATAGGGGCATTAAAACAAACCTAGTGTGTTATTTATACATGCATGCTGTGCTTTATATCTAGAAAACAAAGCAACTGTATGCTTGGAGGCCACTTTCAATACTAATGAATAGGAACCGTCTAATACCAGAGTGTAAAGCTGGTCTATAGAGGGCTCGAATTTTAAGCTATGGGTGACCTAGTCAGCACCACCCAGCTCCACAAATGTTGATTTTTTTAAAAATAAAATGAGCCACGCGGAAATTATTTCCCAAACAGCGAGTGCATCTCATCAGACACAGTCACCGTTCGGGTATTCCAGTAGCCACAGCTGGCAGTGGAGATTTCCATTCTTTAAATTCATTTTTTTTTTAAACGCCGACAGGTGTTTTGGACACAACAGACTCTGTATGACTCCTGTCAATTGCTACTTCCTGTCGGTCAGCATTTTTGTGCATTAAGCCATGTATGAACAGCATTAATCTTGCAAGGGGCCTGTGCAGAGATGAACTAACACCCATACATGAGTTACATCATCACAGCCCAGCCAATGAAGAGGACAAAAACATCAAACACTGAAGACCGGGAGAAGAGAATCACGGGTGACGGAGGAGAGTGCAGATATTGCAACGCTGGAGGGGATTGCCTGCAAGGTAAGTGTATACGTAAGTGCATACAATCACATTATGGTGAGGGCCTGTAATATCAATCTTATTTTGGCGGTTTCATACTGCTTTATGTTCAAATATTTTATTAATACATAGATTAAAAAAATTCCTAATATTCAGTTATCATTTAAAGAATCCATGTGTCCCTATAGCATCCCCTGACTCAAAGGGAGAAGCTGTACTTGCAAAATAAACTTGCTCAAAATGAAGCTCTGAGCCATGCAAGTACCAAGTCGCATCACTCTAAGTCACTGACAAAAAGCACTGCTGCCCAATTAAATTCTGACATTTGACAGAACCAGGCCTAGGACCAAAGAGGGTTTCCATAGGATTCAAGCACAGAGACGATGTTATTTTAGAAACAATTTGGGTCAGTTCAGGTTCTAACATTGCTGTGTTAAGGAACCCTAAAAGGAAGAAGGTAAATAAATTAGAGGAAATTAAACATTTTATTCAAAAAAGATTAAGGCCTGGTTCCCACCTGGGCGTTTTACAGCGTGTAGGAACGCGCTGCAAAACGCCCTACGCCCAAAGAAGTACAGGAGCTTCTTTGGGGCGTATTTGCCACGCGTATCCATTGGGACACAGCCAGGTAGCCCACGGAAACGCGCGTTTTAGCGCGTATCGTGGTAAAAACGCGCGGCACAAGATGCGCATATTCAATACACCTACGCGTGAACTCAGCCTTAGGTTTGTGAAAGGTAATAACAATTCTTCCCCTGGTAGTCTAGGAATGTAGTACTGACTCCACAAATGTACCCCCTGAAAATGATTTTTAACATTGCTGATAACCTGGCAAAGGGGCCAATAATGATACAACTACTGTAGTACAGAGAGTCACAGCCACCTTGGAGGGGGGACGGGTACAGTAGTTTTGATTGAAAGGCAATGTAAAAGGACACGGTCCAACAGCCTTGGAATCAACTTCTACTCCTTATTTAGATATTACTAATTTTCATCTGTCAAACAGTGTTATTTCCAAGTCATGTCAGCCATAACCCTGCTCCTGCTCATATTCATGCAGATGCAGCAAACACCCTGGTGTTCTACTGAGCCGACCTGTGAGTCTCATTGTCACAGGTCGGCTAGAACTATGAGGTGAGTGGAAATCACTCATGTCATAGTTCTCCTTTAAATAAAACTTAATGGAAAGGAGAGGGGTGCTTTGCAGCTCTGCATGTCAAAGACAATTTAGGATTCTTGTCGACTAACTTATTTATCAACAATCAAATGCATGCGCCTGGGTGCGCGGACTGTTTGACCTGCTGCTGCTAACAACTCAAAAGGATCTTAATACAACACAATGCATCAACGGAGAAACAATGCAGCCTCAGGAAAAGTCTGCAGAACACAATGCTAAGTCCTTAAATTGTATGTACAGACAAAACTTTTTTTTTGTTTTTAAGTTGGGCCAGTTTATTTATTTAAGTCTGTGTCCCGTTTCAGAAATGTGTTCGCTTCTAGTTCTACAGACACAATAGGAAGTTAGATGAAATCTCTCCAAAGAGAAGAGCATTCCCCTCTATAGTGTCACAGAAGCCGGCGTCCCTATTGGAATATTTACCCTCGCCTCTTCTTCTGCTGACAGCTCGAAACGTTTGCATTTGCCAATTGCCATCACTTTCAGTCCGGTAACAAGGGTCACCAGAGAGGGTAAACATTCAACCTTCTCAAATAAAAATCCTAACATGGGTTTCCAATCCTTCCATGGTCTTTCAAAATTATATACACTACATACACTGTCAGCCCCATGCTCCTCAATGGAGCAGGATATATAGTAGTAGTAGATATTCTTTAAGCAAATAACCACTTTTGTTTCCCTTTCAGGTTACAACTCAAAACCATGCTTAGAAATGCATCTCCTAGCCAACTCTCCAAGTCATATGAGGACTACCACAATATGACACACAGATGACCCAAAAAAATTCTTGTTTTTTTTTTTAAATAATACGCATTAAAAAAAATGATATTCTGTTAAAAACTGCAATTTGTGCTAACTGAAAACCTTGTGCACCATCCCCCATCTTTTCCCATTTTGTATTCCCCAGCAGTCATGAAACCTAGTCTCTTTCCACAAATGGCCATCTACAAAACTTAGATTTGGGCCCCTTCCTGCCTAGTCCCGTCGTTGCAATAGTTACTTCACCTTGAAAGCAGAGACTTGGACCCCTCTTGCCTCCTCACCGATTCAGCAATATTATGGGCTGTCTATCAGACCAACGGGATTATGAGCTGTGAGGGAGTGGAGCCAAGTGCCAACACACTAGAATTAAGTCACCATTTGCCTAATGAAGCAGCCAAGGTTTCTGGACTCCCAGGGGAACACTAGAAGGAAGGAAAAAAAAGACGGCTGCCGGTGCCTGGCTCTGGTAAGGGGCAGTTCTGTAGGATTAATATGGCCACTGGTCCAATTTTAATGAGTTCATGTCAAACCGTAGGGAGGGAGGCTACAAAATGCATACAATGAACCACTTCTGCCTTGACATTAGCTATATTACGAGGAAGCAGTCTTGCAGACACACAAAGGCTGAGCCTTGGCGCACATCGTTGCTATCTGTCCCTATGCTCCCAGAGGCCTGACAAAGACGAACGTGATCTCCTCTCGGCATCATCTGCTTGGCAATAAACATAGGCTGCAACACAATGAAGGGAGGAAACCAGGTGAACGGCCGTTACTCAACGTGCCGATTACATTTCAGTCAACAGCCGCGCTCTGTGCCAAGCCTGGAAACAGTGACGGGAGTCGGCCTGTGATGACGGCTGTACGATCCAAACAAAGGAAGGGAGCCGCAGCTCAACGTCTCCGAGGAAAATTCAACGCGTCACATGACCAAACAATCCGACACAACCTGATTTAGAGGAAAAATATAGGAAGTTCTTTGGCACATTCTAAGTTACTGTAACCTGATAAAGCATCATTTTAATGTTACCTGTACATGTCAAATATGCATTGCTGGTCAATACCGCACCACTGCAACATACAAATCCCTATCTTATTCCTTCTGGTGGCTGACTTGGGTCCAGTACTCGGCTTCCTGCTGAAATTACAGGATAAACTTCCAATACAGAATCTACTGCTGCCAGTCAGCAAAAGAAACAGTAAAGATACTGTAGAGAAGTACCAAAATAAACCCACGTCCTATATATAATATGTAAACATCTGATTTGAACAAATCCTAGTTACCATGACAACAGGGAAAACTCTTTAGCAACAAGGATATCATGACATCGCTTGCAAGCATACACAAGGCCAGAGAACCATTGTGGCACTGGCTTGTGCCAAGCACAGCCATTAAAGGGGTTGTATAGTCCCAGCATATCCTCTTCTGTTATAACATCAGCATCGTAATAGGAATACATAGTAGAGTCGTTTCTGATAATGCAACCAAACCTTACTGGACTAAAATCCCTTTTATATAATGAGTGCTGCCTTCCGTCTGCCCATCACTTCCATCAACTTCCTGGATTCCCAGTCTGCTTTGCGTCCCTTTCCCTGCTGCTTGATGTGATGCAATCTCCATTTCTCAAGACTACATAGTAGTTACATAGTATTTGGTGTTGAATAAAGACATACGTCCATCAAGACCAACCCATATAGGTCCACGCATCATCCCATTCTTAGGGATACTGGTATCCCTGGATAATAGTTATAGTATTTGGGGTTGAATACTACATACACCATCATGCATTGCTTCCAGCAAGCAATGATAATGTTACATTGTTTGGATGCTGAGTTGTAGTCCAGAAGGCAGGCTCTGTGAAAGCGACAACACAAGGAAAGTGCATATTCACAGGTCTGCATGAACTAGTGTCAGTGCATTGAAGACGCACATCCTATGGGCATCTTCAATAAGGTTATTGGGAGTGGAATAGAAGTTCTAAAAATTCAATATGGAAATAATCATTTATTTCTTGTTTTTGAACAGAGATGCCTTTAAATCAGGTAACAAACGTATACATGGTTTCTGGACTGGGATAGGATAAGGGAGATGTACCATATACATGGTTTCTGGAATGGGATAGGATAAGGGAGATGTACCATATATATGGTTTCTGGACTGGGATAGATAAGGGAGATGTACCATATATGTGGTTTCTGGACTGGGATAGGATAAGGGAGATGTACCATATATATGGGTTCTGGTATGGGATAGGATAACGGAGATGTACCATATATGTGGTTTCTGGACTGGGATAGGATAACGGAGATGTACCATATATGTGGTTTCTGGACTGGGATAGGATAAGGGAGATATACCATATATATGGGTTCTGGTATGGGATAGGATAACGGAGATGTACCATATATGTGGTTTCTGGACTGGGATAGGATAAGGGAGATGTACCATATATATGGTTGCTGGAATGAGGGGCCTATATAGTGTCCACATATAACTGCCAGGCAGGGAGGTAAGAGTATAGCTACATATGGCTGCTGGGGAGAAAAGAGGAGTATCTGTCATGTCTGCCTGCCTTCTCTTCCTTTCTGTCTCTTTCATTTCCTCCTCTTACGCTCCCGGTGTTTCCAGCCATGTAAAACTAGAGTGACACACGGTGACAATGAGGGTTAATTTGAATTCTGCAATTTTCAGATAAGCAATGGAAAAACTGTAAAATTCCTAAACCCCCAACTTGGCCGGCCCAATCTGTCCCACGGCTGAGGTTATTCATCTCTGCCCAGAACATGGGAAGGTTTGTCCAGAGAGATTTTATATATACAAATGTGTGTGTATATCAGGGGTGGACAAATTAATCTGCAGACTGCCCATTGAATTAGAATGGCTGGTCTGCCGGCACATTGTTCCGGGAGGACGTACTTGTACATTCTCCCATGAGCACGTGCACGCGCGGCCACTGCCCCCACATTAGACAGCAGAGAGCCATGGCTTTACAGAGCTGATCGGACTGGCTCTGTGTCCTGTGATTGGTTATCACAGCGACCACATGGCCCTACCCTTCCTCTTACATCAGAGGCAGGGGAGAGGAGAGAGTAATGACTCATCCATTCATTACTTGCTAGTGGAAACAAGCTGCAGAAGCAGAAAAAAAGGGGGGAATGGGGTTGTAACATATCAGTACTGAAGTGGTTAACATGGAATTCAGGAGTCAGGATTTGTTGGGGTCTTTTTTTAGGCACCAGCTCCACTGAGAACAAGGAGAACAGTTAGGCGCAAGCTACAATTTTTAAGGAGCATTGGCAAAATGGTTCCTGAGAGAGTTAAACCAGACAGGTTATTTTAAGCCATCAGTGTCCCATCCGAGAGATTGCCTTTCACTTTGTCCCATAGACAGTTCAGCATAGGAGATCTTTTCAACGCGAAGGTAAACGACAGTTGGCACCAGAAATGTCCCGACTGAAAAGGTTCCCCTATTCCGGTGATCGGTCACCAGAAAAGAAAAAGAACAGTAAATCCATTTTCAAATCTAGTAGCATAAAGGTATTTTGGCTTTAGATATACCTAAAACAGACAAATGACAGTTCATAGGTCGTAGTGGTTAGGCACTTCTGTTTTGCTGCACTGAGGGTCCCCGGTTCAAATCCCGGGCAGGTCGACATCTGCATGGAGTTTATGTGTGTTTCCTACGGGCACTCCAGTTTCCTCCCACGATCCAAAGACATGCCGGAAGGATAATAGGCCCAGTATCTATGTATCTGAGATAGGAACCTTAGATTGTAAGCGCCTTGAGGGCAGGGACTGATGTGATTGTGCCGTATGTAAAGCGCTGTATAAACTGTCAGCGGTATATAACAACAACACAATAGCACCAGAATTGAGGTTTAGGTCTGGTTTACCATTGCCAGGGTAACAAGTAGAATCACTCTGTAGGTCCACATGGATTGTAGATGCGGCTCTACAGAAATGGGCCTACGCAGGTTTCCAACTCCAGTCTTCACTACAGTACAACAGTTGAACAACAACAACTATCTGTTCAAGTAATCTGATAACTGTTCTTAGGACAAGCTTCAGGTTTCAGGGACAACAGCTCCCCGTGCAAGGCCCCCAACCCCTGCTACAGATATGTTAAGCCCCAAAGCATTTCAGAGATCTGTCACTGTGCCCCCGGGGGATGCATGAAATCTATGAAACACTGTGGCGCCAATTTCAGATAAGTAGCCACCTCGACATCAACAACTGCCAATGCAGTGATAAGTCTGCAAACCTGAAATTAACTTTCTTGGAGGGCCGGAGATTGGCGAGTCCCGACATTTTTTACAGAGTTATAGAAGCCTGGCACAATTTTGAATTTTTTTTTTAGGGATGCACCGATACTAGTATCTGTGCCGATAACGGGTATTTGGGCGAGTACTTGATGCCGATTGCCTGGGAATCCTGCTTCCCATCCAATCAGCATAGAGCCGGCCGAACAGCCGGCTCCATGCCAGCAGAAGCACAGGTAACGGTACTCGGTATCTGGGATTACCGACAGCAAAGTATCAAAACTAGATAGCAAAAAAAAAAAAAAGGTATCGGTGCATCCCTACAAATTGTTGCTATATTTGGGGGGACACACACACAAACCAGAAGTGTCCGTGCATTTAGTGCAACACTATTGTGTAAATCACACGCCAATTGTCTCACCTTAATGTAGAACTGAAGCCAAAATTGTTTTCACTATTGCAAAAATTGAGAGGGTTATAAACTATGTCGGCTTTCAACTGCCACCTGTATCCCGCAGGGGTGATATCCCTTCACTTCCTGTCTGACAGTCACAAGGGAAATCCCTGGGTCAGCAGGGTCACCAGAACTAGTGTCCACATGGAAAGACAACCCCAAAAATAACGGTCACCAGGACAATTAGAGAGGGTGACATTCTAACAGTGAATGGGGTTTTCAGTCGGCAAAAAACAATTTTATGTCAAAATCCAATCGAACGTCAGTTGTCAAATTATAGAATGCTTGGACAAAATTATTCATATGAACATCTACCAGTGTATGGCCAACTTTAGACTTGCAAGCTTCCTCTATATAACAAATACATACGTACAGACTTTGGGTGTGTCAGGAAAACTGGGTTATACCACTTACTAGTAAAACATGCAGAGTCCTAAAACAAGGAAAGCTCAATACAAGCAGAACTACACCCTCCTATCCTTCACGGCCATGGACGGTGCCATCTTGGCTCCAATTTTGATTGCAGTTGTCATGAAGCTGCTCATGCGATCAGCTATGACACCAGCCTTTTGGAGGACTTGAAAGTTTGGTTGAGAGCTGAAATAAGCACACTGGCAACCACAACAGTTGGCATGCCCTAAAAGTAACTGTTTTAAGTTAAATTGGTGAGTAGAGTTCTACTTTAAAATCATGATATTTGCTATTATCACTTGTGTCCCTGTTCACATACGGGCGTATAAGGAACATGTGTTGTGGTACCCCTCAGTATGTGCAGATACAATATTCCTCTACTGTCCATATGACCTCACCTGAGGCCCGTTACAATACTTTACATTTCCATCTTTAATTACTAATCGTGTGGCTTGTTCTTCCCCATATTCCACCTTTCACACTTTGGGGTAGTTAATTGGGTGTATCGCTAGATGAGGGAAAGTGAGAGGGGGGGCTCCCTTCCATAGTGTAATGTACTCCCACGACTTTTCCATTTTCTTTACATAATATACCTTAAGAACACACCAACTCTCCAAAGGATACTCTCCCACTATCGTCACGGACAGTTCCGCAGCAACCCCGCAAGAGCAATGAAAACAGACATTACACCCCAAAGGACAAGAGTGTACACAAACGCGAAAACAGAAAACACGACGTACAGGGGGGGGGGGGAAGACACCGACCCAGTCCCGGTCCACCGGAGCCACCATCTTGCTTGTATCTTTACTAATAGCTCACTCTCGACTGCCCTGGGGGAACGCTGAGGAATCTCTGAACAAGTACCAAGCCGCCCAGGTAGCGACAAATTTATTTTGTGTCTTACGGAGTGAGGATGTCAGATCCTCCATCAGCCGGATCTCCTCCACTCTTTTCACCCACATCTCCACTGAGGGCGGGCGGGCCTGCCTCCACAGTGCCGGGATGCATGCCCGAGCCGCATTCAGTAGGTGGATCAGTAAGGA
>NW_017307548.1:358314-399328 GCF_000935625.1 Nanorana parkeri | reverse complement strand
CCCCCTCCCACCATCGCTCCAGCCACCCTAACAGTCAACTGTCCTGCCCGTGACCCATATACTGTCCACCACTCATGAGGTCTCCCATCAACTCGGTAAAAGTTCAACAGGGGTTTTGACTCGGGTGTCCAATACACACATCTAGATGTCCCATATGGCACACAGGTGGACTCGTGTCAATGTGCCTGTACTAGCATACGGCAATCCCCACCTACCCCCCAATACCACCTGTAGGGTCATCGACTCCACCCGCAGGAGTTAGGTCAGGTAAACCCAGTCTCACAAGGCACATAGAGCTGGACACCCACGACAGTCCCCAAAGTGTCTCAAGGCCCGTCAGATTTCCGGGTCCTCCGGGGGATCCCTACTCGTGGGCCGAGACCTGGATCTGTTGCGAGCTGCCCTGGGTCTCCGGGATCCTGATGGTCTGTGGGATGCTGTAGTCGAGGCCTCAGCCGCAGAGACGTCCAGCCAGCCTGGTATCAGGAGTGGAGCACAGTCGAGAAAGTCCATCAGGTCAGGCAGTTGACGTGGGTGGGTCAGTCGAAAGGACCTGTCGCCTCTGCCGATCATCAGCGAGAACGGGTAGCCCCAACGATAAGAGATACCCTCCGCTTGGAGATGGTCTGTAAGGGGCTTGAGAAGGCGCCTACGGTGCAAGGTTTGCGGGCACACATCAGGTAGGATCTGGATGTCAGCACCACCAAAGTCAACAGCGCCCTGTCTCCATGCATTGCGGAGGATTTCCTCTTTAACATTGAAAAAGTGCACGCGGCACAGAACATCTCTAGGCCTGTTGCCATCGGGTCCTCTGGGGCTTTGGGTTCTGTGTACCCGGTCCAGTTCCAACTGTTCTGTCGGGGGCTTACCAAGTAGGCCATTGAATATAACATGTTTTGGCTGGGCCTCGGCCGGTGACCGTCCCTGCACTTCCGCTCGCAACGCTGTAGGCCCGGAGCCCGAGGACAGCGCGGTCTGGCTTCTGGCCCTGACTCCCCTGGCCGGCTGTGACAGAAAGGGGTCCAATCGGGCCTGTACCCGCGGGCGTGGAGGGGCGCGGGGGGTCCGCGATTTCCTGGTGCCTCTGGACATGGGGCGTAATGGCGTCTGATAAGGTGATCTACTGGCAATTACTCCATCACTCCCCGGAGCTCTCACGTCCTCTCAGCGCCATGTTCAGGCCACGCCCCCACCTGTTATTCTTGTGTGATTATTTAATTTATTCAAAACTGTGTATACTTGTGTTATCTAAGAACTTGTGTTCCTCTTTTTACCTAAAGTGATTTTGTGCATTTTCTCTATTATATTCAAAATGAATGTCCTCTTTTAAGGTTCCCCCCGTCCTATTAGTGTCTCTAGTTACTTATGATCAATTCTTACTTATATTGGTGTTTCTGTACATACACACAATTTTTTTTTTTTCTTTTAAAACGCCGCGCTCCTCCGAACTGCACGTCTGTGTCGGTCGTGTCCGTACTGGTACGCTGACAGGATGGAGCAGGGACACCCGCACGCGTACGGACGTGCAGTTCGGGAGAGCGTAGGGCAGCGTACTCCCATAGAGAAGGACGGGCTGCTGTGTACAAATCACACGCAGCTCCTGTCCTTCCCGGGAGCTGCCTGATGCGGCCATGCACGCAGCACCGATCTGTACGGGCCAGCCGTTACTCGTGTGAATGGGGGCTAAGAAACAAAACATGGGGAAGTGTGCATGTACTGCAGAGATAGACCAAGACTTTTTTTTGCCCTGACTTGTCTAGGAGGGCAATAAACCGAGACATTCATTAGCCTAACAAAGCCTGCTAATATTTAGCAAAAGGAAGGGGACGGCCACACACGCACACAATCTGGGAGAAGCCAGTTACCAAACTGTTTCGTTTCTGTACGCCGCTCTGGCTATAACAAGCGTGGAAGCAGCAGGAATCAAGATTCCTGGAAGTGTCTCAATGGGCAACGTCTCCTAAAAATAACCTGCTCAATGGCTTCCCACAAACGACACTTTCAGAAGACAACACAGGTGCACGTCACAGCTGCCCCCGGCAAGGCATAAAAATTCTGTCTGCACATTTCGTTGTTGCCGTCTTTCACTGTCACTTCGTCAGCTGCCGGCCACCTGTGACTCTTCAGGTAGTCTGACAGAACTGTGGTCACATCATGTGCTGAAACTTCTTGGTTGCTATTGAGGAAATATCAGCTGCCCAGCTCAGTGCAGAACAAAAAGTGTCGCTGTCATCTGAACTGACCCAACAACACCAATAAAAAGGATCAATCCAACCCAGAATTGGGGGAACCTGATTGCTTAGCATATGGTCTTCAAACTGTCCAAACACATGTAGAAGAATCAAACAAAGAAGAAAAAAAAAAGAAAAAAAGAGGGGGGGTTATACTCCCTACTCCCCTCTCCGACAGCCTTTGTCATCAACCTACCCCTCTATTCCGGTGCTGCAGCCTCCTTCAGCATCTCGGGTATTCAACCAGCCCATTTACACCACAGCACTGCGCTGAACACACGGGATACATGGGATAAGCGCACGTAATCGTACAGTATTGAAAACTGGGCACGGGTTTTCTAAATGGCACTCCAAAGCACCTCCTGGCGGTAGTGTGTTATAGTGTGGTACCGCAATCACATGCGTTGCGATGGGGTGATAAACAGTAGTGCATAGATTACTTTTCACATCACAGTGCAATGCACGCTCACCTGTGCAATGCACACTCACATGTGCAATGCATGCTTAAATGAATTGCACTGCACCAGCACCTCTGCTGTGTTGTATTGGAGCACTAAACACACAGATCCCATGAGTTCAGCACAATGCTATGAATGGGCCCTAAGCTTTAGCTGTCTGTACCCCTCGCCGTGCACCATGGCACCTTCCTTTAACCCCTCAACACTACGGAACTCAGCAGTGATGCGAGAATGAAACCACAGCAAGTGGCAGAGGGCAACAAGCGATTGGTCCCCAGAAGCCTCTATTCTTGCTGGTCTCCATCCAGTATCTTACATACATTGGTTTGGCAATGTGGGGGAAGCAGATCTTCAATGCACCCAGATGTGTCATCTGTCTGCAGAGGCCAGCCAGTTGCAAAGCATCAAAATCTAAAGAAACAGGCCACTGGAAAAGTTAAAGAGGAACTTCACCCATCTCTTCAAAATGACAGCAAAGACACCTTCAGAAATGTTTAGTAATGACACATCTACAAACACATACTTCTAGAGAATTGTCAGCTTTTTATTCTTTGTATACCTTATTTTTCCTTTACCTCCCCATTCTTCTGAAAGTGGCCATGTTTACTAAGGGCAGATTACTAGATCTCCATTTACTTCCTGGAGCTCTGGCACATGTGACTAGGACATGTGACCATGCACATCATCTCAGGGGAGGAAAAGGCCTTCCCCTGAGATCCCGCGAGATAACAGTGCTTTGCTGATGTGACCTTCCCAGGATGCAACGCTTAGCCACATTACCTCACTAATGCCCAAGAGAACCAGGAAGTGGAAAAATAACCAAAAGTAAAATAAAAAAATGTTTTACTAATGAATGTAAGATGACTTCATATCAGCATGCAGAGCTGCACACTGAAGTGATTTTTAGTCCAAGGCTGTAAAGGTCCGCTTTAAGTAAAGATGCTCTTTATCTTTGCTCAGTTTACAAGTGACGTTGTGGTATCAAGGTCACCAAGTGCAAATAATTCTACCACAGCAACAATTATGGCCTGCTGATGCCATTTTATTCTCCAGAAAAAAAAAGAGGAACTAACTTGGAGAGAAAAAAGAAACCATTTCAGCAAATTCATCACATAAAACAACAACTTCTCCAAATAAGTGTCAGCATAACCAAATGCTACAAGAAAACCAAGATAAGTGACAACAAAATATACACCTTAAAATATTTCACCTTAAAAAAAACAACAATTGTTTAAGTTTGAGCTGCTTCTACAAGTGATGCTTCCCATTGCTGGGAAATCTCATCTGTAATCTCACAAGATCTCGGGGAAAGGCATTTTCCTCCCCTGAGATGATGTGCATGGTCACATGTTCAGTCACACTAACCAGAGTTCCAGGAAGACATATAGTAATCTGCCCTTAGTAAACATGGCCACTGTGAGAAGTCTGGGGAAGAAAAGAGAAATATGGTATGCAAATAATAAAAAGCCGGCAATTACCTAGAAGTGGCTGTTTGTAGATTGTCCTCAAACATTTCTAAAGGTGTGTTTGTCGTCATTTCAAAGATACGGGTAAACGTCCTCTTTAAAGCAACATTAAACCTTCATGGATTTTTTTCATTTTTTTTATTAATGGTTGCCACACTTACTATATAAAAAAAAATTTTTTGGTGTTTAGTTTTTTTATGTCCTCGTTCTCAAATGGTATCCAGACTGCAAGGCTCTTCCCAATGTACGGGTGGGTCCATTAGACTGCTGTGGAAGCACCCGTACGTGCACTGTCACGGCCATGCCTGCACCTAATTGTGTGCGTCCATAGAGACGCATTCACACTTGACTGACGGCAGAAGGAGCCTATGGCTCTTCTGCCTCAGTACCCTCCCCCGTAACCAGGAAATTCAGGGAAACTTATGCATCATACCAGTCATGATGCAGGAGATGAGCGGCTGCAGGTAAGGGGAGGGGGGGGTGTTAGGAAAGTGCTGCATTTTAGAAGTACTTTAATATCTGCCCCCATGGCATGTGCATTTTTTTTTTTTACTTAATACTTTGTTTATACAGAAAATTGCGACTGTATCTGGAAAAATCTTTAGTAAAAAATAAATTTAAAAAATAGACCATTTAACCTGGAAAAATTCGGCCAAATGTCAGTCAAGCGCACTATCATGCCAATAGGTAAACAAGAAATTCAGCCAGACTAAATCTGGTAAGTCTCCTTTCGCCCAAAAAGATGTGCTTCTTAGAAATTCTAAGTAAAATGGGAAATATCACGGGTTTCATGCGGATATGGGAATTCTCACATAGCAGCCCTTTGGAACAAAGGTTATCGGGAGTTTGTCGTTGCTATGATAGCAGCTCGGTAACCATGGAAACATTTCTTGCAAAACTAAACCCAATGGCTGGAGATGCTTCGGATCTGATATAAGAAAAGCCCAATGGCAAAAACCGAGGGAGGCCACAGAATTTACTTCTCCTAATGTATATCTTAATGAGGCCCCTTTCACGCGGCGGCCGAGGGGCGGTAAAAACAACAGAAGGCTGATCTACGTTTTTACCACCCACCTAAAACTTAACATGGCTGCCTCTCATACTTGCACACTGAGCGGCCGCAGCAAATTTTGAACAGCATATTTAACCCTTTCACTGGCACCCACATTTGTCAAATTGGCAGCTGCAAGCACTATTTTGATCGCACTGGACTGTACCGCAGGCATAATTGTGCCTTGCGATCCCGGCCGATTGCATTGCGACCGGAGGGCGTGGTTACGGTGCCATTCACTTCAATGGCCCGCCACACCCCCTCCGGCCCCAACAAAAAAAGTGAGCCCGCCGCAATGCGAGGCAGTCCGTTCTGGCCAGAATCGGGCCGGAACGCACCGCATCTGGTGTGAACGGGCCCTTAGCGTTTGCGCTGCAGCACAGTCTTCCGCACGGAGAACCATGCAGGAAACTCAAACACTATGTGTGATTGGAGCCTTAAAGGAGAACTAAGGGGTTAAGGCTTTTCCCCATAGTTCTCCTTAGGGTAACGGGAGGACACACCGTCACCCTAAGCTCAGTATACCACAAGCTACAGCTTGCGGTATACTGAGACACCACAGCTGAAGCGGATCCCGACAATTATGTCTGGAACCGCCCAGCTGCGTGAGTGACAGCTGGCTCTGCCTATCTAGAGGCAGAGACAGCTGTACCCTCCCCCGTCCGATCCGCCAGTCAGCGCTGGCGGATCGGAGCGGGGGGAATCCAGCCCCTCCCCTGTCACGGCAGAGAGCCGTGACAGGATCGAGAGGTGAGCGAACGCCGGTATGTGTTCGCTCACCTCCCGATCTACTGAGGCGACCTGTGACAGTCTCATGGTCACAGGTCGGCTAGAACTATGAGGTGAGTGGAAATCACTCATCTCATAGTTCTCCTTTAAGCTTTGATCGAGGAATCTGTAACATTTACTTAATTCAGCCCGCGGGTTAAGCGAAGAAAGTATTACAGTGTATGGACAGCTTTAGTCTGCTCAAACTGGTGATAACAGCGCGTACTCTCTGGCCCCGTTCACACTGAGCGGTTTATTGCGCAATTTCCGCCGCGAAATCGCGCATATTTCCGTGCGATATCGCTCTATGTAGCTTGTCCAATGCATTCCAATGGAGCTGTTCACATCTCAATGTCGCCAGTACATGACTCTTTTTTCGGCGAATGTCTCGCGATTCGGCCCCAATAGACTCAATGGTATCGCTCATTACCGGCGATATTGTGCGACAAAGGGGTCACTTTTGCACTGCAAAATGTAAGGAAAGAATGATATCACATCAAGGTCGCTGTTGATTGGTTACAGACCAATGTAGCAGCGATGACGTCCCGCCCAAAAAACACGCTATGTAGCGCAATAAAATGTGCATTGTCGCTCAATATCGCGCAATGTAGCTCAAAGCCGTTCAGCGCAGAAAAACGTGCACTATCCATGTCGCTCAGTGTGAATGGGGCCTCTATGTGGCTTGCCCTAGTATCTAAAACAACCACCCAGCAAGGATGCTAGGTGTGCAGATAAGTAGAAAGTCACTAGATAAGAAATCTAAATAAATACAAAGCAACCCTACAAAAACATGCAGCAGCAAGCAGGTAAGAAGAAGAAAAAAAATCAAACCATCAACTAGTTTTATTTATGAAGTACTTAATTACAAACATGCAATAACTAAAGAAAAATGCTTTTGAGAGCCTTTCGCTCAAACTGAGTTCTCTTGGCCCATTGGCTCCAAGGCAACAGTAAATCAGCCCTACAAGTTTGAACACTTCTAACAATGTATTAAAGCTAACCAACCACAAGCTAGTAGTCACGCCCAACTAAAATACAGACATTATGTTCCCATTATTCTACTGCTCTGTTTTATTTTGGAAATTAACCTTAAAAACTGGAGCTCTGTGACAAAATTGTATATGGTGTAAAGAAAATGCTTTGGTGCTGTAGGGTGCAATAATACATTGCAAAGCACAAGTAGAGCCACAAATAGGCGAGTAATCCCTCTTCGTATGGCCGAAATATGAGCGTGTTTCATAAGTGACTGTTCGCAGATGTTTAAATGGAAAAAAAGTCCCCTCTCCTCACTGCTACTCGGCTCCAATTTCTCCTCTACAAGGAGCAGCTGTCTCCCCCACCCAGCCTGACCTCAGTCCCGAGCAACTACCCCCCAGACACTGCCTTCACGACCCTACATAACAAGCACTCCACTAAGCAAACCAGAAAAAAGAGCGAGCTACAACCAAGCTGCTTCACTACAAAAACGTGAAAGAAAACAGACCTTGGTTATTCATAACTTTACTACAACAAAACTAGGAAGTCTACACTTTGATGTAACGGCATCTGCACAGTTGAATCCATCATAAGTGTACTCCCAAGACTTTAAGATGGTTCATATGAAGGCCTTCTCTTCAGCCTTTTTGTTGCACTCAATCTTTCAGTCTGTACATACTATAGTCTAAAAAGTGTCCCATTCAGCAAGATGTATTAAGCATCAGGTAAGGGTCTGCAGAGCAAAGGTTGACAAGCTCTTAGAGTAGGGGTAGCCAAACTCCGGCCCTCCAGCTGTGGAGCTACAAATCCCATGAGGCATTGCAAGATTCTCACAGCCACAGACATGACTGCCGGAGAGAGATGCGTCATGGGATTTGTAGTTTCACCACAGCTGGAAGGCCGCAGATTGGCTACCCCTGTCTTAGAGCATGCTACATGCTCCACTGGCAATCCCATTAAGGTCTGCCAGCGACAATCCCAAAAATGGAGCTTGCAGGGCCTTCAAGAAAGTTGCTAGAAGCTTTATGAAACGAATTTCTTTGATTACAAGTTACAACCTAAAATAAAGCCTTGTGTGTACTTTGTCTAAAGGTGCCCATACACCTTGCGATTATCGTTCGTAAAACGAACGCAATCTGGTTTTCATACGAAAATTGGCCAGTTGATGGGAAGTGATCATAATTAGGGCTTGATCACACCAAATCCGGGGCAGATCATGCAGTGCAGTGCGTTTTGCTGCGTTCCGGGCCGTTTGTTTTTTTCAGCCTAAAATGGGCTTTTAGTGCATTCCAGGGCTTTGCATGCATTTGGTCCGTTGCAGAGCAGAAAAACACTCTGGTATGAACTAGAGCCCAAAATACCATTGGAATACATTGGATGAAGTTTTGATGCGTTCCTTAACTGCTCTGCGTCTGCTCCGCACTTGGTGTGAACAAGCCCTTACTATACAACTGGGCGAATATCCTCGATTGGTCAAGCTGGAAAACTTATACGAAATTTGATGGATTAGGAGGTGCTTTTGTACGAAAAAAAATTTGCAACATGAACACTGCACATGCGCAAACGAAAATCTACGATGATCAAAATCTACATTGGTCTGTGCATGATGGGGTATTCACGCGGAAACCGAACAGGGGTTCGATGACGGGACGAAAGAAATCGAACGATAATCGTAAGGTGTATAACCAACTTTAGTCCTATGATGAGCTGCCAGGGGAAGTTCAATGAATAGTTATTACAGCTCCATGCAAGTGTTTCTATCCTAAATTTTGCTGAAGTTTAAAGAAAATATGTCATAACAAACACTAAAGTTGCCTTTGCTGATCTCAACACTTTCTTGTAAGCCATACAAAACAACATTAAAGTCACAAGGTCCTTATATGCCTACTTGTTATGGGTCACTACTCAAAGTAGTGATGCGTGAAGGTCAGCAGGACAGCCAGGTAGCTAATATGTTCAGGAGGACAACAATGGCATTCTCTATGTATGATGGGTTTCCTTTAAAGTCCAGCTCACTTCAATTTGGACTGGAGGCCTGCTTAAATAAAATGTTGTTGACTTCCACACTAGACCAAAGGACTCCAACTACTTGTTCATACTAAGGAGAGTGTACAAATATATGTTATGTCCTCTTCACAACAGGCTAAAACCAATACTGATGTCCAACTGGTGGTCTCAAACAAGCAGTGTGCAATATCAAAACGAACAAACTCCACCTTTTTAATAAACTTTTTGGTGACCCGCCAACATAGGGTACATAATAATGTAGAAGACTACACAGGCTATCAATTGTAATCAAAAGACATCAAAAGCAGCGTTCCATCACAAAAATATTCAAAATAGTGGAGATGCCCATCAACCAAAAATGAGTGGTCCAGCAACATAATGGTCTGTCAAGCACAGATCACAAACCTGGCACACTCCCAAGGCTTCCTAAATAAGTGCATAATGGGCCTGGGCTACATTCCATGGTTTTCCAACATTATTCCAGCAGGAGATCTCGCCTGGACAAAGTATTAGGTCTGCAGCATAAGGCGTGGCATGGAAGTTGCAGGCCGCATTGCTTTATAACGTGGTGCAGTGCAAAGTGAATGCTTAGTGCTCATGTGTTCAAAATCTATTTGGATCCATGCACAGCTTATGAAAAAGGGTAGAAGGGTGCTTGGTGGGCAAGCCGAACGTAATGATGTGCTTTATACTCACCTCCATGCCCTCAACAAAGATCTTCAGCTGAAAAATTCAAGTTACAGTGGACTTCTGTCCTATGCATACCAGGATTTAGCCAACAACCAGAGCAGCAAGCAAAGCGCAAGTGTGCCAGCACCGCAACACTTCGGCTGAAGAATCCAAGAAAACATCGGAATGGTGAAGCACAATATTATACAAATCCCATCCGAAAGTGGAGATCTGCACCTGGATTTAGGCACTTCAAGGCCTAAACATCGAACACTTCCAAAGTCATTTAAATGGCATGTGCCCGGGTCTTCTGGAGAACTTTATAGAATCCGTGCGGCCGGAATGGGGCGATTCAAATTTCATTAACACCGTACAGCATATTTCACCAGCATTAGAAGCTGCATGGAGACAATGGCCGCAGCATCTTCTTCCGTTAGGACAAATCTGGCACACTCATATGACAAGGTGTTGGCAAATTCAACAAGAAACACACATTAAGTTTATAGAATGATCGATAATAAATAGTCTGGGCTCTTGACGTTGCTTATGGAGCTCACACACAGGAGCAGTTACATTGCAAACAGTGCTGAGAATGCATATGAAGGGTTCCTAATTTGCATTATACAACGCATCCCAAGCTCTAAATACTATGCAAAGTACAACTATAACTCTACAGGGATAGAATATATATTTGAGATGCCAAAGTTCTGTCAATTGTATTTGTTAAGGTTTGGTAGCTGCAAAGCTAGAGAGTAAAAGGGGGTCCCCAATCTCTAGTCATCAGTAATGCGGGCACGATGATCTATACATTGTATACAGTGATGCTATATAGTAGGTGCCGGCACTAAACACATGTATACACTGATGTTTTTTTGGCAGCTGGAGGCTCTGTACAAATCTAGAAATGTTTTATGGTATCCAACGATTAATTTTTATTACATATAGTGAAGTTACATGATAAGAAAGATTATCTTGAATATTGTGATACTATAGGGCAGAAAAAAGGCTTAAAAGGAGAACTATGAGGGGGGGGGGGGGTGCTTTTCACTCACCTCATAGTTCTAGCCCGACCTGTGAGACTGTCACAGGTCGGCTCAGTAGATCGGGAGGTGAGCGAACACATACCGGCGTTCGCTCACCTCTCGATCGTGTCACGGCTCTCTGCCGTGACAGGGGAGGGGCTGGATTCCCCCTTCCCATCCGCCAGCGCTGACTGGCGGAACAGAGGGGGGGGCGGGTACAGCTGGCTCTGCCTCTAGATAGGCAAAGCCAGCTGTCACTCACGGAGCTGGGCGGATCCCGGCACAATTGTCGGGATCCGCTTCAGCGTCTCAGTATACCGCGAGCTATAACTCGCGGTATACTGAGCTTAGGGTGACGGGAGGACGCTAGTTTGTATCCTCCCGTTACCCTAAGGAGAACTATGGGGAAAAGCCTTAACCCCATAGTTCTTTAATACGTGTTAAAGATTCCATACACTGCTCATATTGTAGAGAAAAGCTAGGAACTTCACATCCAGTGCTGTCATATAGTAGGTAAGGGTTCTATACAATGGGTTATCTATACCTTGGATATAAAGTTAAATATGGGTAAGGGTTCTGCACCTTGTATATAGGGTTATATTGTAGGTAACAGAACTATACCTTTTATACAGTGTTGTTAGATGGTAGATAAGAGGTTCTATACGCGGCATATATTGCTATTTCAGGTAAAAGCTCGACATATAGTGAGATCATATAATAGGCATGGTATTTATACTGTGCATATAGTCCAATATTATATGGGTAAGGATTACATGTATGGGTTCTGTACATTGTATAGTAATACGATAGGTAAGGGATGTATACCATGTATATAGTGTTATGTGATGAGGAATCTATACCTTGTGGTTTTGCACATCTAAAAGCTCTGTACCTGATATGTAATAACAATGGAACCTATACGTGTGATTTGTATGGTATAGGTACGGGCTCTATACCTTGTATATACAGTTATATAGTAGGAAAAAGTTCTATACCTTGTATATACAGTTATACACTAGGCATGTCATGTATACATTGTATCAAGTGTTCTGTACTTTGTATACAGTGTTAATATATGGTAGGTAAGGATTCTATATATATACATGTGGGGTGTATACATTGTATATAGTGATATGTGGGGTGTATACATTGTATATAGTGAGATGAGGGGTGTATACATTGTATATAGTGAGATGAGGGATGTGAGGGGTGTATATAGTGATATGTGGGAGGTGAGGGCTGTATACATTGTATATAGTGATATGTGGGAGGTGAGGGCTGTATACACTGTATATAGTTATATGTGGGGTGTATACTTTGTATATAGTGAGATGAGGGGTGTATACATTGAATATAGTGAGATGAGGGGTGCATACATTGTATATAGTGATATGTGGGAGGTGAGGGGTGTATATAGTGATATGTGGGAGGTGAGGGCTGTATACTTTATATTTAGCAAGATGTGCAAGGTGAGGGGTGTATGCAGCGAGATGTGCAAGGTGAGGGGTGTATACTTTGTATATTGTGTGATGTGCAAGGTGAGGGGTGTATACTGTGATATGTGGGAGGTGTGGGGTGTATACATTGTATATAGTGAGATGTGGGAGGTGAGGGGTGTATACATTGTATATAGTGATATGTGGGAGGTGAGGGGTGTATACATTGTATATAGTGATATGTGGGAGGTGAGGGGTGTATACATTGTATACAGTGATGTGGAAGGTGAGGGGTGTATACATTGTATATAGTGAGATGAGGGAGGTGAGTATACATTGTATATAGTGAGATGAGGGAGGTGAGTATACATTGTATATAGTGAGATGAAGGAGGTGAGTATACATTGTATATAGTGAGATGAGGGGTGTATATAGTGATATGTGGAAGGTGAGGGGTGTATACATTGTATATAGTGAGATGAGGGAGGTGAGTATACATTGTATATAGTGAGATGAAGGAGGTGAGTATACATTGTATATAGTGAGATGAGGGAGGTGAGTATACATTGTATATAGTGAGATGAGGGGTGTATACATTGTATATAGTGAGATGAGGGGTGTATACATTGTATATAGTGAGATGAGGGGTGTATACATTGTATATAGTGAGATGAGGGGTATATACATTGTATATAGTGATATGTGGAAGGTGAGTGTATACGTTGTATATAGTGACATGTGGGGTGTATACATTGTATATAGTGATATGTGGGGTGTATACATTGTATATAGTGAGATGAGGGGTGTATACATTGTATATAGTGAGATGAGGGGTGTATACAATATATATAGTGAGATGAGGGAGTGGTGTAAACATTGTATATAGTGAGATGAGGCGTGTATACATTGTATATAGTGACATGAGGGGTGTATACATTGTATATAGTGAGATGAGGGAGGTGAGGGGTGTATACATTGTATATAGTGAGATGAGGGATGTATACATTGTATATAGTGAGATGAGGGGGGTATACATTGTATATAGTGAGATGAGGGGTGTATACATTGTATATAGTGAGATGAGGGGTGTATACAATATATATAGTGAGATGAGGGAGTGGTGTAAACATTGTATATAGTGAGATGAGGCGTGTATACATTGTATATAGTGACATGAGGGGTGTATACATTGTATATAGTGAGATGAGGGAGGTGAGGGGTGTATACATTGTATATAGTGAGATGAGGGATGTATACATTGTATATAGTGAGATGAGGGGTGTATACATTGTATATAGTGAGATGAGGGGTGTATACATTGTATATAGTGAGATGAGGGAGGTGAGTATACATTGTATATAGCAAGATGAGGGATGTATACATTGTATATAGTGATATGTGGGAGGTGTATACATTGTATATAGAGATATGTGGGAGGTGAGGGGTGTATACATTGTATATAGTGTGATGAGGGGAGTATACATTGTATATAGTGTGATGAGGGAGGTGAGGGGTGTATACATTGTATATAGTGAAATGAGGGATGTATACATTGTATATAGCGATATGTGGGGTGTATACATTGTATATAGTGAGGGGTGTATACATTGTATATAGTGAAATGAGGGATGTATACATTGTATATAGCGATATGTGGGGTGTATACATTGTATATAGTGAGGGGTGTATACATTGTATATAGTGAGATGTGGTAGGTGAGGGGTGTATACATTGTATATAGCATTCTTTATTATGGTTCTGTGTGTTATGTGGAGAGCTGATATGGGGTATATAAAGCCTCTGCACCTCATGTACAATGTTATTTATGGACTCCATACATAACGTGATTTGATATGGTACAGCCAGGCCCACCTATACATGGCGATGGTATAAGGCAGGCTTCCCACACATCCCAGCTAGGACAGAAGGGCCCCCCGGGGCCCCGCACACCACTCAGCCTATACCCAGCAGCCCCGCGGGCCTGGATTGCGGCACTGTGTCTCCCCCTCCCGCTCTCCTTTGTCCAGTGTCCGCCATCATCAGGCCGCAGCTCCCCCCTCTCGTCACGTGACTCCTCCCCTCCCCCGGCCGCGCGGACATCTTCCCGGCGTGACGTCAGCGGCACGCGACACCCGTCTGCCCCCCCACAACCCAACACCCCATTCCGTTCTCCTAGTGTGGCCATGGTTTTGGGGTGTGTAGTATTACCAGCAGCCGCTGCTTGCTCCTCACGGCTCTTCCCGGGTTCTCTGAGGCGATCTGAGTGAAGGAGGCGCGGCCTGATGACGTCACGGGCTGTGCGGTGCTGGTTGCCAGGGGAGACGGGGCCTGTGTTAGCGTTCGCCGCCTCCCTTTGTGTATTCGCACAGAGTGAGCGGCACTCTGCAACTGTCAAAAAGACGAATAATACCAGTGCAGTGTACTACAACTCCCAGCATCACCCACTAGAAACATGTTACAGCTCCCAACATCACAATCCCGCTTAATATACTACAACTCCCACAGCATAACCCACCAGATCCATGTACTACAACACCCAGCAGAATCATGTACTACACGTCCTAGCATCACCCACTGGCCTACTGTGCTACAAGTCCCAGTATGACCCAACAGCATAATGAACTACAAGTCCCAGCAACACCAACCAGCTTATCTTGACATGTCTCACCAGCCTCATGTGCTACAAGTGCAAGCATGCATAATTAACTATAAGTCCCATGTACAATTACTACAAGTTCCAGCCTGTTTGTTTACCTGTTACCTGGAGTTCAGTCTTGGCCTGGTCCACTGGTTCCTCCCATACACTAAGAGAGCTTGTATGACCACCTTGCCAACCTGGTAAACTTTGAGGGCCCATTTAATCTGTGGAGTGCATTAACGAGCATCATGTTGTGCGTTTACGTGCACCGCATTCAGTCAGCTTATTTATTTCAATGGGGTGCCTAATGCACCAAAAAGCACAAAAAGAAGTGAATGCAGCACAGCTCACCACAGTGCATGGCTATGCATCAATGGGAATTGCGGTGTGCGTTGTAGTGCCATTCAGAACAAATGACCCTTCAGCTTCTCTATTGAGAGTGCTGGTTTCTAAAGAGGGCAAATGAGGGCGATTGGCCCAGAACCAGGAGAATAAGCTGTAAAGCAGCTCTCAGTCTGCCCTCCCCCCATTTCCCTTACTCTATTAGATCATAGAATTAAATGTCAGGCACCAACTCCATGATAATAGGGATGCTCACACCTGTGAGCCAGAACGCAAAACAACACGTTAAGCAATGAGCCTGTTTACATCTATGTGCAGGATTTTGAAAGATAAGATGAGGCATGCGTTTCTATGTGCTTTGAGGCTCATAGAAGTTTATGGATAGGCATGAAAACGCAGGTGTAGTGCTTTTTAATGCACTGCTGGTCCCTTTTAACAAGCTCCTCCCCTGGATACCTGCCATGTCCCCATGCACTGCTCCAAGCAAGATGGCTGCTGCGGAATCTCTGTATGCCACAAACGTTCTCATGCGGGGCTCACAGCTAATGTATAATATATATATATATATATATATATACATATATGTTATATATACAATATACCAATATACAGTGTTTGCATTGTATACAGATCGCTGGCAGAAGTCTACAACAATGAAGTCACTGCAGGAACTCACTTCACAAAATATGCATGGCGCATTAAAACACTTAATAATGCTTCAAGAACGCACCGCCGCAATGCATCATAAAGACGTGTGCAAACCAGCTACAATGGATGGTAAAAAAAAGCACTAACAAAATGGAAGCCTACACGGATAGATGTGAACCCGGCCTAAACATTTGGTTTTCCCATCACTTTCTGTCCTGTTGACTAGTGATGAGCAAACTGGCGTTGGTTAATTTCATGGGAGCAGTGGCGTAGCTATATCCATAGAAGCCCAGGCAGTTGCAATGGGGCCTGGGGTTGGGAGGGGGCCCCATTTGGTTGCAGGACTAAGAGTGGTTGAAGTTGCCAACATCTTTAATCCCCTGTAAAGTCTACAGTGTAGAGACGACTTCAGATGCACAAGAGGAATCTTTTAGATTTTGACTAGTCATTGGGGGGCCCCCCATCCCTTCTATGCTGTATGGCCCATGATCTGCAGTTACAGCCCTGCATGGGAGGATCCGCGAACCCCGAACATAGCACCTGCATCCCATGGAAGTCTATGGTATCTTGGTATTATTTTCTGGCCTTTTTCAAGCTTCAGGGGCTAAGAAGGGCACAGGGAGTTGGGCACTGCCATGGGGGGACATGTGTACATCTCTCGACTGGATAGACAGACATACAAATCCTTTGGCAGGTGAAATTGCTCACATATGTGTATTTCATGTGTATGTTTAGCTGTTTGCCTGGAGTGTATAAGGAAGAAGTCAGAATATAGGAGAGCACAAGTCATCTACACTACAGGTGGGTGTGCTGGCTGGAGTCGGGTGGAATATCAGGGCAGATGTCATATAATGGAGAGTGGAATAATAACATGTAATATACAATAGCAGGTGGCTGTAATGACAGATGGTTTACAATAACTGATGGGATAGAACAACAGGTGGTTGAAAATCTGTACCGGTAACTGGAAGCGAGGGTTTCCTCCCACAGTCCTACATAGGATAGGTTAACCTCCTTCCATCCAGATTGGCCCTACTATATCTTCACCTGTATGTGATGGAGGCGCCTTGTACGTGATGAATACAGTCCGTGTACCCATCGCACTCAGAACCGCTGCTCCGTGAGATAAAAAGTGGGTGCAGCAGGTGTCAACGGGTGGCTTCCGTCAAAGTACAAGTAAAGGATGGACACCGGCACTCCAAAGCAAATCCAGTACGTCTGTTTATTCACGTACTTGTTGCAAATGCAAAACAAAAGATACAACGTTTCGGGGTCTCACTTGTTTACCTGATGAAGGGGATCCTGTGAGACCCCGAAACGTTGTATATTGTGTTTTGCATTTGCAACAAGTACGTGAAAAAAATAGACGTACTGGATTTTCTTTGGAGATGGTTTTGCTTGACTGATTTGGTGCAGTGACGCATGGGGGGTCTCAGCTGCCGTTGTGATGTGCGGGGTCCCTTGTGCGTCCCTGTGCCTTTAAGGAGGTCGGGCTTCCTCCTGACAAACCTGCACCCAATTTTATCTTTTGCCCCATGTGCTCCAAGATGGAGACTCTTATAGTTTAGAGTTAGGACCGCACTATAAGAGGTGCCTTGGTGAGGTGGTGCGGCTTTCACATTTTCTGCAGAAGACGTGTATTCAAACCTCTGTTTTTAACCTTAGCGGCAAGACACGTTTTTGGTGAGTGTGCTGGGAAACTTTTTGCTGTTTATTGTACCTGATGGAGGCACCTTGTACGCGATGGAGGCGCATGGTACCTTCCCAATAAAAGAGAGCAATCAAGTCAGGGTTGTCTTGATTAGACTCATGATATTAGCTGCTCATGAGTCTCATCAAGACAAAGTCAGACATTACTTGTACACAGGAAATAAATGACTCAGGGTGCCCACACACCTTACGATAATCGCGGGAAATCCCGTGATCGTACGATTATGGTAAGGTGTGTGGAAGCCGTGCGACCTCTACTACTGTAAGGTCGCACGACTTAACTTATGAACATGTTCGAAAACCCGCCGAGCATCGTACGACGGCGGGTGTGTACCATGTTCGTACGATAAAAGCCAGACGGGCCGGTGTGCGCAAGCGAGCACTGCCCGTTCGGCATTGCAGTCATCAGAAGCCCGCCCCTCAGGGTGCGCGGCTTGCAATCATCGCAAGTACGAACTGCCTGTCCAAGATAGGCAGATCTTACGTTTTTTTAAGTACCTTACAACCATCGCAAGACAAAAGTCTTGCGATGGTTGTAAGGTGTGTGCCCAGCATTACATTGTATAAAGACGCCTCAACCATTCCAGTGACTCTATCACAGGGTATTCTTTCATCATTAGGTGGAAAATGATTGGTAAGTTTGTATATAATTCTCCTTCTAAGGAAGTGGGGCAACAGATAGGCCAGAAGTTTCAGAATGAGGTCGCTTCAACTTTTCTATTGTGGTGAAGAAAGTAGGGATGTGTGATGGGAGGGGGAAGCAAGGTGGGTATAGTTGGGGTATGGACTCAAAAGCTGAGTACAGAAATGGGCACTTATTGTGTGTTAAGGCAGCTCATTCAAAATATTATCCCACTGATACTAACGATGAGGGCTTATTTCATCCCACTGACCCCAATGATGGGGCTTATTTCATCCCATTGACCCCAATGATGGGGCTTATTTCATCCCACTGACCCCAATGATGGGGCTTATTTCATCCCACTGACCCCAATGATGGGGCTTATTTTATCCCACTGACCCCAATGATGGGGCATTTTTATTCCACTGACACCAATGATGAGGCATTTTTATTCCACTGACACCAATGATGAGGCATTTTTATTCCACTGACACCAAGGATGGGGCTTTTTTTTATCCAACTGACACCAATGATGAGGCATTTTTATTCCACTGACACCAATGGTGAGGCATTTTTATTCCACTGACACCAAGGATGAGGCATTTTTATTCCACTGACACCAAGGATGGTGCTTTTTTTTATCCAACTGACACCAATGATGGGATTTTATCCTAATGACACCCATAAAAGGGGCTTATTTTATACATCATGAAGCCACACCCAATTCACTGACCCCCCCAATTGTGCTGTAGCCTTGCACGCTATATATTGATTATTCTCAGACCTTTCAATGTGTCTCTTGTAATTAATTCAAATGTTGGCAATTATGTTACAGCCAACAGCAGTGTTTGCATCACAAGAGTTTGACCTGTTTACCGTTAGATATAGTGAAACTCTTTTTCCTGCTATTTCAGTTGTGTGTTTTCTCCCACGGTATTCGTGCGTTTCATTGGGCTGCACCAACACCGAGGTTAATCATATATAATGTATTGTGCTTGTGATGTGTAACTCCTTTCCCAGGACCTGTTTTGTAGACAATGGCAGTGGAATTTTGCTCAGTGGCTTACACAATATAAATAAACGCAGAACCCTGAATTATTACATTATGCGAGGTCGTCGGCGCACACTTCTGTGTCTCCATGACAACAATCAGAGCTCCAGCCCATCATGAAGATGTCTTGCATCAAGAACCTGCTGACCTGTCTCCTTCCTCATTATCTGATCAGCAATAGCTTCTGTTATGTTTCTAATATGTGTATTGGATCATCATAAAAGTTTTTGGGGATTTCTTTCTTGTTACTTGTAATTTGGAAGGAATTAAATAGAAAAATCCTCTTCCCATGCTGTAGTCTCCACCACAGGGGACAATTCTTTATTTCACTTTTTTAAAAGTGGAATTCCAGCTATAAAATGTAATTCTGGTTTTGCATAGAGTGGGAGAAAAAAACATCCTTGCATGCGCTAATTCTCTGCTGAGACTTATGAACAGGGACGTCCCGAGAGCGGGTGTCACCGGGAGCGGTTACAGGCTGACACCCCGTCGTGACGGCACCGCGCGTGTGCGGGATGATGTCATCACACAAGCGCGGCATTCTTACTGATGCCTGCCGATGGCCATCTTGGTGATGGACGTCGGCAGAGAGAGGAGGGGGCAATCACCCAGTGGGATGAGGTATGCCGCCGGGTCCCCTCCTCTCTCCCGAAACTGTCGGGCTCTCGGTCCATGACCGAGTGCCCGACTTTTCAGAAGAGGTGAGACCAAAATGACTGTCAGTCATTTTGGTCTCACCCCTCCAATGGTAAAAAGAAAACAGAAAAAAGAAAGCTTGCCGCACTCCTTACCGGGACTTCCCACAAAAAGACGAGTGCTCGAAAATTACTGCGGATGGCGCCGCCACACATACAGTAGATAAAAATGAAGACGTCACCAGCCACACAGGGTCCCCTTCGTCTCTGAGCCTGACAAAGGGGACCCTGTGTGGCACTGAAAGTGCTTGCCGATGAGAGACAGCATCTGTCAATAAATGAGCATCTAATTGCTGTTATTATCGTTGTTGGAGTGCTGGTGACATCTTCCTTTTTACCCCTCCAATGGTGTCACCCGGGTGCAGGCCACACACCCCTTGTGACGCCACTGCTTATGAAACTTGCACTATGGAAGGCTGGTTTGTAATTACATCCTAATTGATATACTGCAGACATACTACACGAAGCCTCACAGAGCACACAGGACCAGTCAGGTCCTGTGCCCCTAAAGAGCTCGCAATCTAATGTATACTTAGGGGCCCATGTATAATGGCAAGTAGGGGTGTCCCTAGACTTTTTGCTGCCTGAGGCCCGGGATGGGCAATGCGGTGGGGGTGCATGTTTCACAAAGGAGGGAGTTTGGGTTGATGGTGGTGCACGTTACCTTTGACTCCGTCTCTAGCTGGCATCCTGCCTAGCTCACTAACGTCACTGGTTTCCAGGAGCTGGGTGGGACGCCAGACAGAGCATCCCGCTCAGCTGCTGGCAACCAGTGACATCACTGGGAGGGACACCGGCCAGAGCTAAGAGTTCTGGGATGCTCTGGCCGGAAAGGGGGTGACAGGCACACTGCTGCTCTGCCTATTTCCCCCCACCTGACCCAAAGAGATTTCGCCTGAGGCTGTCTTATTATAGGGACCGCCCCGATGGCAAGTGGCCAGCATTTCATGGCTTGTTCATATAATGCAGGCTGCCGCATGGAGCTTAATGCAACAAGAGGGAACTGTGTGATTGGGGGAGAGGCTGGTCACATGACTTTGACAGGTTGCGTGAATATACCCCTGTATAGCCACATGAGTAACTGATGGAGTTAAAGAGAATGGGAACTCTGGAAGCCGTGCCTTCCCCTCAAAAAAAAAAAAAAAGACAGCAAGAGGGTAAAGGAATAGTCGCTAGCATTGCCTGTGGTCTCCCTGCAGCTGATCTTTTCCCCCTTACTAACTCACCATTCCTTGTGCTGCACTCTATCGCTGTATGGAGGCGGACATCTTGGTAGAGGCAGGGCTTTGCTTCCTCATGTCAAAGCCTCCAGCAAGGAGAACAGTGAGCAGCAGAGTGCTGACATCACCAAATCCCACTCCAAATCTCCTAGGACTAGCAGACAGTCAGCAGTGCCTTAGATCGTACACTGTAGATATACAGGTATGAGGCTGTAGGCATTCTCACATACCAAGAGGTGCACTGCTATATATTAGGAGGAAATCCAGACAAAGTGTTTATTTCTCAGGGCAGTACTTAAGCATAATTAACATTTCTAGATGTCTCTTATAACATAGCAAATCTTTACCTTTTAAGTTAAAATCCACTATTTCCAGACCTGATCCTCATCACGCCTGCAGTCCAATATTCGGATGCCTGTTGGCATCATCACGTAAAATACTGGGCCCATATCTCTGCATTATACAGTAATTGAGGATGCCAAGGAACAGTCTAAAAGCCGGAGTATGTAAGGAAGACGAGGAGAGTAGTGACTGCTGGGGGAGTGGAGATCAGGTAAGTAAAAGCAGGGCCGTCCCGAGGCCAGGTGTCACCTGGAGACCGGATTACGTCATTGCACATGCGCAGCCATCTAATAGACGCCTGCCGGCGGCCATCTTGGTGGTGGTCACCTGCAGAGAGAGGAGGGGACGTTGACCTGGCGGGATGAGGTATGCCGCCAGGTCCCCTCCTCTCTACTGACACAGTCGGGCTCTCGGCCCATGACCGAGTGCCCGACTTTTCAGAAGGGGTGACACCAAAATGTCAGTCATTTTGGTGTCACCCCTCCAATGGTGTCACCCGGTGCGAGCCGCACCCCCCTTGTGACGCCACTGAGTAAAAGTCCTTTACATGGGTCCCTTTAATAATAATTGACCAGTTAATTACTGAGCCCCACTGCAGGGGGAGGTATTTTTCTGGGAGAATAACTGCTGACCTGCCAGAAATTCAAGCAATGTGTGGCCCTATGTTTTTTGGCAAAAGTTGATGGAGCCAATCAGCTGCAGTCACTCTTCCGGTAATCTGGGCACACTTGGAAGCTGATTAGCGTGGATATGCCAAATTTCTCACAAAAATCGATGAGTATATAGTCAGCTTAACTACTATTATCCAATGTGAGTAGAAGTCAGCTTATCTACAATGGGCACTTATTGGTCCCTTGCAGCCCTCCCCAGCCGTAATGGTTGTGCCGTATAGGAAAATCGGAATGGTTGTTCTGTAACCTGAATTGTCGGTTGATGTTTCCCTCGGCCGTCAGAGCAGTGACTGATGCAATTATCTGATTGGTTGCCAAGTTTCCGACGCTACTCCTTATTTGCCATCTTTATCTGTTGCAAGGCGATGTATTTCCTAATGTTTATCTTAGCGTTACAAAACTTGAGTTCGGCCTGTAGAAGACAATATAGTGAACCTTCCGGCTGGAGTACACAGATGGTAGCGAGTCTCTCGCTCTGCAGCTCATCCAATCAGAAAGCTTCTTGCATTCTTTTCAAAGGATGCAAGACATTCTGTTATTGGAGGAGGGGGAGATCGTGATGGTTGTCGACCCCTCCACCAATCGCAGCTGTAGAGCGCTCGACCAACTTTCATCCGGAAGAGTAAGGCTGACCATATACCTAGCAGGGTGAACGAAAAAAATGGACCCGATTCCTCCATCAACACAAACAGCATGTCGATCGAGGAATCCCGCTGTTTACATTTTATTCTGACAGGTGTAGGAGGCACCTGTCCGAATACCCAATCAGAACGGGCATATCACGTACCTGGTCTGGGAGACTGGTTGGTTGAGGAGGCTTCCCTTGCACCTCATTTCGTATGAGGTTGGTGACAGAGGCCAGGCAGACACCGAGTGGCACGAGTGCCAGTGGTTGTGAAACCGTGCAATCAGAAGGGTAATCCAGAAATCGAAGTCTAGGCAAGCCGAGGTCAAAATGCAGGAGGTCAGATGCAGTACCGAGGGAATAGGCAGAAGAATAATCCAAAAACAGTCCGAGGTCCAGTTTATATAGGGAAGTGAGCCAATCAAGTACATCACTTCCTGTGCGCCATTGGCGCTTTTTTGTTGTAACTCTCACCGTATGCGCATCACTTCCGGTGTGCCATGCGGTAGTCTTTTGGTAGGAAATGCTTGTTGTGCGCATGCGCGTGTTTCTCTTCCTAGCAGGACTTGGCGCATGCGCGGAACAGGCATGTTGCTTACAGGGCAGCTCATAGGCTGCCGCCTCTGAACGATAGAACAATTTCCAGCCGGCATCTTCGCTCAGCTAATCGAAGAATGCCAGCTGAAAAGGGAGCCAACGGCCCCACACACTGTGCGAATTTCGGCCGGTACGTTAAAATTGTCCGAAATTCGACCAGTGTATGGGCACCTTAGGTCTCAGCACCGGAACGTCAGTGCTTACCATACTGTTTGGGCTAAATGAAAGTAAGAGTTTTCCTAAACACAGTAGCAGCCACTCATGGCGCATCTGCATTTGTTTTTACAGTGCCAATATCCCCTAAATGTTTTTTTTGAGGGAGACTTTATTTATTTCTGCTGTCTGTGTTGCTTTGGGGGGGGGGGTTTTCTTACTGAGACGCACACAGGAAGTGAAAGGAGATGCCTTCAAAGCAATGAAATTCTGATCTTAGTTGTCACTATTGAGAGACTTCTAAATCTGGCCATATACCGCTGAAATTTTGGCTGAATCAGCCAAAATCCAAGCTGTTGCGCGGCCCTGTTGTCACCACCCGGCTCCACAAAAGCCAGCTTTTCAATATATTTTCTTTTGTCCAAGGAGGAATGGGCTACCTCCCAGCATACCTGAGGACAGTTTATCATTTTTTTAAGGTCCGTGATGCGTACATCGAAGACTCGATCACCCCTGAGCAAAAAAAGTGAACTGGGAAATTACAGCACACTAAAAAAAAAGTGCATGAGGGTGCTTTGGTCCTCCTCCGAAGAGGAAGGGCCTCGACTTCCTGAACCCCTCGGGGCGCAAGGACAACTCAGGTCCACCTACCCAAAGGTCAGCGGACCCCTCTCCTCAGGGGCCATCCGGGGCTGATCCCACGAGTACTAGGTAAGAGGCTCCCCCAAAGGAAGACCCCCAAGTGGGGGAAGGCAGAGAAGCCCATGAAGGCCACAGAACCTCCCCCCAACATCAGGACGGGCCCCGAAAGTACTGCACCCTCCGTCTCTGTGAAGGTAAAGTGCTCAATCGTGCATAAAAAAAGTGCTCTAAATATATAAATAAATGCCAGTGCATAACCCTGGCAGGCCATTCGGCCAGAAGTAAAAAATTGCCCCAGGCCAGCCATAAGACATAATGCAGAAAAAGCGGGAAGTGCCGTGACCTAGTGACAGTGAATCACAGTGGGGTCCCACACCCAAGTGATTTTCTGGCACATCCTGGGACGCCACCCCCAGGGGGCACAGCACCACAGGCCTCTGTGCCTCCCGAACCCTCCGGCCAGACCAGAGGTGCGGCACCCGTTCCCATCAGGAGGTATTAGTGCCGGGGAGGCTCCCCCCTCTCCAAAAAGGAGCCACCTCAACACCCACCTTCACTTTAAAAGAGTACTAAGCAACCATCCTCCCCAGGACGGTCCATGCTGCTCCCCTCTGAAAACTGATAGGATTCAGTGATCTGAACAGCGGCGTGTTCGTCTTCAGCCGCCAGTGAAAGCCACCAGCAGAGGATCCCATAGCGACCCAGGCGGCCCGCACGGCATCTGGCGGGGGCCAACTGTGCCCCGGGCCCCATAGCGGCCGCTATTGTGGTTGTTACGCCACTGGAACAGATACTACACTTGATCTTAGCTTCATCATTTCTAAATATGAACCAAGATGGCGGCTCTCATAGATTAGAGATAGGACCACACTACACACAGAGGAGCCTTGATGAGGCCGTGTGGCTGCCACATACTGAGAAGTTGAGAACTAGGAACTCGTGCAGTTGCACATTTCTGGTTCTCTGCTGCAAGGTTCATTAATGTTATTACATCAAGGGGCATTTTACATTAGGACTGTTGTATTGAAGTCACGAAGGGGGTTAAAACAATCCCTGGTGATCTAGTTAGGAAGGTCTTTGTCCGGGCACTTCCTGTTATAGGGTGACAGCACTCTCTCTCTCTCTCTCTTTCCGTCAGTTGTGGTCCTTGGTGTCACATGGGCATACTCGGAAATTTTCCAAAGGAGGTGAACCTGAGATTGGAGTGGGGTGGTTGGGCAGGAAAAGAGGAGGGGATACGTTGTGCTGAAATGGGCGTGCTGGTATAATTGTGGCACACAAGTCCCCAGAGCCAAATATGGTGCCGGCAGTGATGTGACAGTGATAGGCCTGCAGGGGACTGAATGATTAATTGATAGAAATATAATCCTCCAAAGAAACAGCGCTGATCATTTTAGTGGCTGACCCAGAGATCGCTCCCGGCAGAACTTTTTAGGTCTGGGCCGGACACTCTGGTTTTGGTGTCTAGTCTCCAGGCCAGATGTGGACAGTTCCCAGGTATGCGAAGGGGTTCCACTGGGGACTACAAGCATCCTCTGGGACACATCCAGACAGTTCCCAGGTACACACAGGGGCTTCCCATGGGGACTACAAGTGGCCTCCGGGCCACATCCAGACAGTTCCCAAGTACACACAGGGGCTTCCCATGGGGACTACAAGTGGCCTCCGGGCCACATCCAGACAGTTCCCAAGTACACACAGGGGCTTCCCATGGGAACTACAAGTGGCCTCCAGGCCAGATCCGGAGAGTTCTCAGGTACACACAGGGGCTTCCCATGGGGACTACAATCTTCCCCTGGGCCACATCCGGACAGTTCCCAGGTACACATGAGGGCTTCCCCTGGGGACTACAAACATCCCACAGGCCAGATACGGACAGTTCCCAGGAACACACAGGGGCTTCCCATGGGGACTACAAGCATCCTACAGGCCAGATCTGGACAGTTCCCAGGTACACACAGGGGCTTCCTATGGGGACTATGAGTGGCCATTTCAACACAAATTACCCCACGTATGGTCTACTGTTGTCATCATCAGGAAACCCAACCTGAGAAACACCAGGCAGCCATCACTGGAGTACACGTAGACAAGAAGTGGCTCAAAATGATCCAAAAAAAGTGAAAACTATTTTTAAAATATTACAAAAAATCAATAGTTCATTATACAATGAGGGGAATTTATCAAAACCGAAGCGGACTTAATCTAGAGCAGCTGTCCCTGACAACCAATCAGCTTGTAGCTTTCATTTTCAAAGCTTAACTGAACATACTGAAGAGAGAAACTGATTGGTTACTATGGGCAATTGCTTGAAATTTTGTCTGCTTCAGTTTTGGTAAATTGACCCCACATCGCTTTTCGAAAAACAAATGGTGGGGGCGGGATTCATAGAAATCAGAGCAGACAAAATCTAGAGAAGTTGTCCATGACAACCAATCAGCTTCTCTGTTTCATTTTTAAAGCTTAACTGAACAAACTAAAGAGGGAAGCTGATTGGTTGCCATGGACAACTACTCCAGATTGTGTCTGCTCCAGTTTTTATAAATCCCCCCTCCCATTTCTCCTCATCATCATCATTCCTTTAGGACAGGGGTGAGCAAACTCTGTCCCTCCGGCTGTAGCCAAACTACAAATCCCATGATGCATCGGTCTCTGGAAGTCATGCCTCATGGGATTTGTAGTTCCACAGCAGCCGGAGTTTGGCCACCCCCGATTTAGGATTTCCATCTACATAAGAATTGACTTCAAAATAACTAAACTTTTCAACCTGACCGATCGTTTTGAAATGTTGAAAATGATCGGCCAGCATATAAGTGCCCCCTGTGCCTGTAATGGTGTATGATGCATCCAGTAGACGCCATGTATAGGGTTACCCCCAAATGTTTTTATATTTTTGGGCTCCCGGGACAGAAAATGTGGCCCCCGTACGCCTTAGAGGATGGTACATCCCGCGTGCTGGCTTTGCAATATTTATGGAGTAAAATGTAGACTTCTCACTAAGTCATGTGACACTATTGGGAGAAAGGCTCCGGCGGTTGCCAGGCAACAGGATTTAAGATGAAGACTTCTGATTTTCCTAGCGCCGGCCCTGCTGGAATTATTATGGTCACAAAGCTCTCGTCGCCCTCGGGGGGGGGGGACGCCAAACCCGTTCATCGAATCTCATCTTCAATTCACGGCGATAATGAGATTTGATAAGCGCTTCAGATGCCCCTACGAGGAGGTGTCACCCAGAGGAGTCCGGGAATACTTCCAAAGTCATTAACACCGGTCACATGGGCTTATTTTTTTTGGCACATAAAGCCCAATTTATAGGACATTTTATGCTCACAGCACACCCCCCCTCTTCAGTCTTGTATCTGACCTCCGTCCTTCCCTTCAGTCTTCTATCTGACCTCCGCCCTTCCCTTCAGTCTTGTATCTGACCCCCGTCCTTCCCTTCCGTCTTCTATCTGACCTCCGCCCTTCCCTTCAGTCTTGTATCTGACCCCCGTCCTTCCCTTCCGTCTTCTATCTGACCTCCGCCCTTCCCTTCAGTCTTGTATCTGACCCCCGTCCTTCCCTTCCGTCTTCTATCTGACCTCCGCCCTTCCCTTCAGTCTTGTATCTGACCCCCGTCCTTCCCTTCCGTCTTCTATCTGACCTCCGCCCTTCCCTTCAGTCTTGTATCTGACCCCCGTCCTTCCCTTCCGTCTTCTATCTGACCTCCGCCCTTCCCTTCAGTCTTGTATCTGACCCCCGTCCTTCCCTTCCGTCTTCTATCTGACCTCCGCCCTTCCCTTCAGTCTTGTATCTGACCCCCGTCCTTCCCTTCCGTCTTCTATCTGACCTCCGCCCTTCCCTTCAGTCTTGTATCTGACCCCCGTCCTTCCCTTCCGTCTTCTATCTGACCTCCGCCCTTCCCTTCAGTCTTGTATCTGACCTCCGTCCTCCCCCTCAGTCTTCTATCTGCCCTCCGTCCTTCCCTTCAGTCTTCTATCTGACCTCCATCCTTCCCTAACCTACCGTGTTACCCTCCCCCCGCCCAAACAAAATAAAGGGGGTGAACTCTAAGTAGATATAAAAGACACAAATTGTTGCCTCTCTGTAATTATTAATAGATCATTAAATGCATTTTTTTAAAGACAGTGTAAGTACCCAAATATGACCTGGTATCAGCATCTACAGCAGGACTGGAGTGTGGGAAGAAGAAGCAGCACAAGTTGCAAATCAGTTCAGAAGCATGCCGATAGGAGGAGAAAGCAGAGTAACAGAAAAAAGTTAGCTCATTACTGTGCTGCTTCTCCTATCACAGGTTAGGAGGGGGTGGGGGGGGGCCCACGATGACCTCAACTTAAAGGAGAACTATGGGGTTAGGGCTTTTCCCCATAGTTCTCCTTAGGGTAACGGGAGGACACAAACTAGCGTCCTCCCGTCACCCTAAGCTCAGTATATAGGGAGCTGTAGCTCGCGGTATACTGAGACGCCGCAGCTGAAGCGGATCCCGACAATTGTGCCGGGATCCGCCCAGCTGTGTGACTGACAGCTGGCTCTGCCTATCTAGAGGCAGAGCCAGCTGTACCCGCCCCCTCCACTGTGCGTTCCGCCAGTCAGCCTGGCGGAGCGGGGAGAATCCAGCCCCTCCCCTGTCACAGCAGAGAGCCGTGACAGGATCGAGAGGTGAGCGAACGCCGGTATGTGTTCCCTCACCTCCCGATCTACTGAGCCGACCTGTGACAGTCTCATTGTCACAGGTCGGCTAGAACTAGGAGGGGAGTGAAAAGCACTCGCCTCATAGTTCTCCTTTAATGAATAAATAAGTGGTAAATGTAGAGTGTATTATTACCATATCTAATGTCACAAAAAAATGAAAAATTATATAACAATTGTCCACCGTGTCTCTCAGAGAGATTGAATTGATGCAATACCAGTGAACTGTGGGGTATTGGTAGATAAGCAATCACCTCATAGTTCTCCTTTAAGATGGTTGAATGATGCTGACATCAGACTGAGGACATCTAGTGGCAGAAACGATGTACTGCGAGGGAGATTTCCAAGTTGATAGTGAACAGTGTCACGAAAATCTTGTTTTTTTTTTTAATTTAATCTTTTCACGAGCTATTCATTTATATATATCTTGCTATTGGTGGAACTTGTGTAATGAACATTATAATAATAATAATTGCATCAGAGAAAAAGAGACCAGAAAACTGAGAAATAAAATATTTCCTGCACTAGTCCAAAGATTATCTAAGCAATTGTAGGCTTAAAACTGGACAAAAAAAAGAAAAAAAAGACTCCCCTGGTACATACTTACGTATCCCGCAGCCAGCACTACTGTAATGACTCTTCAGAACCCAAGACTACTGCTGCCCTCAGTGGCTCAACCAGCTGGCCCCTACATCTCTCTGTGTTCTGTAGTGACCTAGGGATTATTAAGACTCCAAAAGAGGAACTTTGTTTAAGGAACATTTGGAGTGCTGGTGACTCTTTATCATGTTTATTAGGAATCCAAGCTTCGTATGTAGTGTCATAGGGGTTAACCCCTTAAGGACAAAGGCCTTTTTTCACCATTTTTTTGTTATTTACATGTTATAATCCACATTTTAGGCCCCCGCAAACATGATAGCTTTTCTGAAAGCCAAGACCATGTAGAATAAAATGGCGGCAGTTGCAAATTGTTATGGGGCACGACATTTGTGCAACTTATTATCAAACACAAAAATTTAGTGAAAAATGCACTCAAGTTAAATGTAGTGCCCCACTGGTCTACTGCGGTGAGAGGGTTCCATGGCAAAGGGTCCTTTGTACTCCCCTTGTACGCCTTTACTCCCCCCTTTTCTTTACTCTTTCCTGGTTCGTCTATTCCCCTGGAATCCCATGCTTTTTCTCTAACTCTGGACCTCTCCACTCGATGTGGATCTTCCCCAGGCTGACTTCTGCTTTCTGTTCAAACCCACTTCCTGCGCTCTGCTCAACACTAGCCATCTTTCTCAAGGTGACTCGCTCTGAGGTGGGGCCTGCAACTCGTGGCTGGATAGCAGACCTGATAAGTGTCTCTAACGCCACCTAGGTGACCAGCCTAGACATCACCTGATTATTATTATGTGACATACATTGAGTGGCCAGATTATTGTGACCACCCCATCAGTACTTCGTTGGGCCGCCTCGTCACTCCACGAGATGAAAGGTGATGCAAAGAATCTGACACGGCACTGTTACCCTTCTGTCGTCTTCTCCAGTCTTGCCACTCTCCGTTCTGCCCTAACATTGACTAGTCGCTGAAGGCCACAATTCGCACGTACAGACCCAGATTTTCGGCTGACAGTCCGCTCTTTAAACACTATAACAATGAGCCCCTCTTGAACATGTAACGAATTCTGCTGTTTTGCCGATACTCGCTCCATGGCTCCGAGCGCCAACAATCATCCCGCGTTCAAAGGCTGTTACATCGCGTTGTTTCCCCGTATCTTCAGAAACAAATCACTTCTACTGTCGTGGTAAACAACCTGCTTCCCTATTTATAATGGTCTGGCCCTCTAGCAACTTCAGCGCCACATTATAGCTAATTTGCCTCCAAACGTCAGGTGGTCATAATAATCTGGCCACTCAGTGTATACTCAGTTTTTGTGCCAGGCTGTAATGTTCCTTCCATGCTGTATCCTGCTGGGGATTTCCTGCTCCATACCCCCCCTTTCTTTTGATTGTTACTTGTCTATGGTTAATTACCAACATGTACTATTGTTTTCTTTGATTAGTATTGAAATTTCTAATGATAAAAAAAAAACTGACGATTGCACTAAATGTAGTGCCTCAAAACACTATGTTGAACCATTGGTTTGGTAAAATATAAAAGATGAGATTACAACGAGTAAATAGATACCCAACATGCCCAGGTTAAAAATTGCGTGCGTCCATGAAAGTGCAACAGAATTCAGTACCCCAAATGCTCCATACACGACGGTTTAAAAGCCGCTACAGGTCATCAGTTTAGAGATACGCATAAAAACTGGCCCGAGAATTATTGCTCTCACTCTGGCTTGCGTAGTTTAGAGATACGTATAAATATTGGCCCTAAAATTATTGCTCTCACTCTGGCGTACGTGGCGATACCCAACATGTGTAACGCAATCGTCGTTTTTATACAAAGGCGCACCCGACGTGTGTTTGCGTGACAGCGCGCGTGCTCGCGGGGGTGGAGGACTTTAAATACATTAAATGTAAAAATAAATATTTTTTAATCTTATTTTTAAAACTGTTTTTTTTTTTTTTTTTACTTTATTTTAATTGCTATCACATAGAGGGGCTTACAACCCCCCCATGTGATAGAATAATGGCAGTGACAGGTACTCTTTAAGGTGATGCTGGGGGTCCAAAAGACCCCTAGTGTCACCTTTACACTCTAAATAAGCTATTGAAGTGCACATCGTACTTCAATAACTTATTGCTAGGCTAGCATTTGTTTTGATTTAAATTTAGGGCGGGAGTATGACGTCACGCTGATGTCACGGGGTTACTGTAGGCTTTGTGATAGGTTTGTTCACTGTATTTGGTGTGTATATAGTTGTGTTGGTTGCTCACTTTTTTGCCTGATGAAGGGGATCCTGTGTGACCCCGAAACGTTGCACTAAGTGTGCTATGCTACCTTTTTGCATGTACGTCAATAAATAGACGTATTCCATCTGCTTTTGGAGTGCCGGTGTCCATATTCTTTTGCATCATTATGACGGTGGCCATCCGTCAACTAGCGAGCACCCATGTTATGTTGATGGATATGCGGTCAGGAGTGCAATGGGTACATGGACTGTAATTTGATGGGGGACCTTCTTAAGGCGCTTCTTACAAGCTGGTAAGAACCAGTTTTTCAAGATGCTACCAATCTGCAAGCACCTCCAGTACCAGGTAGTGTGTCTGAAAGGTCTTAGTGGGAGACCTTAGGGCAATCCTGTACCGGTAGGCCAATGGTTAGACATTCTCTGACCTCTACAATGAGCACCAAATTGGTGTCAAGGTGTGAGGTGTTTCTGAAGAGGTACACGCCTCCACTTCCTCACCCTTCTATTCCTTTTCAGCATAAAGGCAGTAGCCATGGCCCCATATGACAAGGAGTCCGAAGTAGGAGCCCCATGTTTGCATGCTCAGCAGTCAGACACTTCAATTATAGCAGATATCGGACCCATTAAAACTGTAACGGAGGCCAAAAAATACTCCTTGCTAAGGCAGAAAGAGTATGGCACCCCTGATAAGTCAATGGATGCATTGGAAGGGGGCTGACACACAGATCTGCGACAGAGTTACTGGGGAAGGCTCAAGTAACCCCCATGCTTGTTAGTATCAGTGGAGCTGGCTATCCCTTTTCCCCATATACACACAGCAGTGGGCAGAGCAGTGCTGAGAGACCAGGGATACCCGGGAAGGAAGTGGGGGCAAAGACTCACCCACCACAACGTCAAAATTACAGGACAATTGTCTTCACTTCAGACCTACCTGCATATTACCCAGTTGTCTCTAAATCTGCCTGTGTCCTGTACGATTAGTTAGTTAGTTATGCTTTGTGACTTTCTTTACATCCGTGCACAATTGTGAATGGGACTCCAATGCACAAAAGGAATGTACCTCCAATGCATTTGGATTGCAGCACACCAGAACACACTACTGTGGACTGCATTAGGAACAAAAGCCTAGTTGTGTTTTCTGGTCCATTGTGGTGTGTATCGGAGAGCACAAATATGAAAATACTCACAAGGAGGATCAAAATTTCAAAATGCAGAAGGGAATTTATCAAAACTGGAGCAGACAAAATCTGGAGCGGCTGTGCATGGCAGCCAATCAGCTTCTCTCTTTTTGCATTTTCACATCATACAGGTGAAACTCGACTAATTAGAATATCGTGCAAAGTTCATTTATTTCACTAATGCAACTTAAAAGGTGAAACTAATATATGAGAGAGACTCATTACATGCAAAGCAAGATAGTTCAAGCCGTGATTTGTCATAATTGTGATGATTATGGCTTACAGCTCATGAAAACCCCAAATCCACAACCTCAAAAAAGTAGATTATTACATGCACTCAATAAAACAAGGATTGTACATAGAACAATATCGGACCTCTGAAAAGTACAAGCATGCATATGTACTCAGTACTTGGTTTGGGCCCCTTTTGCAGAACTTACTGCAATTACTTTTGCACGATATTCTAATTATTCGAGTTTCACCTGTAACTGAACAAACTGAAGAGAGAAGCTGATTGGTTACTATAGGCAACTGCTCCAGATTCTCTCTGCTCCAGAGTTTTGATAAATCCCCCCCCCCCCACAAACTTTTACTTATGACCAATGAACATGGTTCAAAGTGATATTATGAAGTTTAAAGAGGGCTTACTTTACTGTGGAAGTTGTACAAAGAACTGGTGATAAGTATTGACTGTGGTCTCCCTGCAGCTGATCTTTTCAACATTTATGACTTACCTTGTTCTTCGCTGTGTCTGTGTGAAGGCAGCCATTTTGGTACAGACTGGGTTTTGCTTCCTCGTGTCACAGCTGCCCTTCTGATGGCTGGTGATCCAATAACTGGTGGGAAAAATATTTAAAAAAAAAAGGAGCAAATGTCAAGTAAGTAAATATCCACAGAATGAATGAAGCAGGGAGATCCTTGCACTGCATTTCCTCAGGTGCAGCTTTCCCTCCAGCACGTGTATCCAAATTAGTTCCGGATTCTTCTATGCGATCCTTTAGGAGGTCTGGATCCCTAAAGGATTTACTAACAAGAAGTGAGTACAATGTGACTAAAACTAAACAGTGTTGTAAAAATAGGGGTACGTATCCATGCCAAACATGTGACTTCTGCCAAAATTTGCAAGTAGGTCCGACAGTCATTTTACCAGACGGCAGTTGTTTTTTTGCCCCAAAATATTGCCAACTGTAATACAGAGGGAATTGTCTATTTACTGACTTGCCCTTGTGGCATGTACTATACAGGCAAAACGAAGAGAAGCTCTAAAAAAAACAAAACCCATTTCTGACAACGTAGACCTAAAATCCTATAATCTATCACCAATAGGAAGGCATTTTCAGACTGATCCTGCGAAAAGGATGTAGGTGGATTCATCGTCTAAGAAGTTTTGAATACCCTGGGTCTAACGATGCCTAATGTCAGCCGTTTTCTGTGAATGGTTCAACAATATACATAAATAAGATTTGATTCTTACCGCGACTGAATAGCAATATACATTTTCAATGGTTACATGTTGATGAAGAGATACAGTGGGGTCATGAGGCGGTATTTGGTCCCGGCTAGGCTTGCCCACCTGTATCCTGCTTCCTCAGTAAACTCTTATCGGTGATGCCGGGAACCTGGCATTATGGTACATATCTGGTGGCAATGTCCAATCACCACCAACTTCTGGATCAAGATTTACAGGTTGATTACTACCTTGTTACACACACTTATTTCAAGAAACCTCCAATATGCTCTTTTCCACTTGTCCATACCTGGGCTGAATAGCTTACAACGTTGCTTTATCACACTTCATTTTTCTGGCAGCAAAACTTACCCCGGCGGGCAACTGGAAAAAGCAACAGATTTCATACATGGGGTTTTATTTCGTAGGCTGGACCATATCATGTTAAATGAACGACTGTCTAGCATTTTGGAGGATAAACAAGACAAGTTTCTGAGTAGTTGGGAACCTTGGATCTTTCACCAACAACCCGATATGGATCTAACTAGCTTCCGGGGTATCTAGGTGCACTGAATGGTATGGGGAGGTGAGGACCGATGGGAGTGTGGTGAGCTGACCATGACAGTATAAGAACCAATAGGTGGCTAAGTGTAGTGGTGACCCTCTTATTAAAACTAAATATATAAAACTATCAATAACAAAGATGTTGACACTATCCTGCTCGTTTCCTCCTACTCTACTCGCTCTCTTTGCTGCTCTGCAGTTAACTCTCTTCTGACCCTCCATATTAATGTATCCCTGGTTCACCTTTGGATTTGGATAGCAAATGTACTCCTCTGTATACCAACTTCTGTACGATTGGTACTCCCTTTCACAAAACTGTATTTTTGGAGATGTCACAACCGTTCTTTAATGTTAACATTTTGACAACACTTTTAAATTAAAAATATTGCAACAGAAGAGATACAGTGGAATGGCTACAAAATTATGAACATAAATGAAAATTATACAGTGTTACGGGAGGGATTTCCAGAGTGGAAGGGGCATTTGGTCTTTTCCTCCTCAATTTCTGTTTAGGTACAATGTGGTCAGAAGAAAGGGAATGATGGAGTATAACAATAGATTAACCTATGTTATCAAAACATTTTCCCTGTTCTGACCCAGAAGCCCTCTGCAAGATAAAAAGTGGAAGCACTTTTTGGGACTTTACAGGCGTTGCAGATGCTGAGAAAAAGTCTCCCAGCGGATTAAACGCTTTGCACTCTTTTGAGGCGTCTAGTAGACATGTGCGATTCGTTTCGTTCCGAATCGAAATTCGGACGAAATTTTGGAAATTCGTGGATTCGGGACATCCGAATTTCCAAAATTTCGGATTCAGTACGAATTTCGTCCTAACAGAAACGAAATTAGAAATTTACGATAATGACTCCAAAAAGAGGATTTCATAGCATGTGAAGATAAAAACAAAACATTACTTCATGTTCCTGTGCGTGCACCGTCAACTTTTAAACGGATAAAAAAAAAAATTAAGAAAAGGATTTTTATATTGACTCCGATTGTTGTGCTAGTGAATTATCCCTTGCTGAGACCTCTATGCCTGGCCTGTATAAGCAGATTCAATCACTGAGGACAATCCTTATCAGATAGCTGAACTCACCAAATACCATTTTCATCCACAAGGTTGCTTTATTTTGAACATTAGGTTACAGCAGATTAGAGGATACAACAGATGAGTGAGTAGTGGTATTTATGCGGTCGTAGCGTACTGTGCAGAATACACGTGTCCCTGTTACATGTGGCCTGTTAGCTGTGGCCATGACACAGGAAGTACTAACGAGGAAGAAGGGTGGGGCATTACACACAGGAAATGTGTCATAGATATTAGAGAAAGGGAACATAGAAAACATGTGCATTACCACAAAGGGTCACTAGATGGCAGCATGTGAACCAGATATAAAATGGCTATTGGCAAACTGATCTAAAGAAACAACTATATAAATTCTTATCTAAATAAAACTTCTATGCCCCATTGAGGCTGCACAATTTTAATGTACCTTTAATAGTGAAGACTAGAGCACAGCAACCAGAGATGTCAGCTGTGCCAATTCTGCTACGTACGTGCGTACGAACATTCGTCCGTTCGCGCAAAAAAACACATTTCGGAAATTCGTCCGAAATCCGAATCCGAAAACGAAACGTAGACAGGACCAGATTTCTGAAATACGAAAAGAAACGAATCTTTTGCGGCTGCACATGTCTAGCGTCTAGTCTGCTATATGTAATATAGAAGTGTCTTTCTGCACTCCTTACCAGTATAGGATGATCCTTAAAATCCTGGTGGGTGCTCGTAATGATCACAGATGGCGCCGTGAAGATATACAAATATGCAAAAGGATGTGCTGGTGAAATCATTTTGCTAGCCTGCTAGATGGACCCGACCAGGCTTATTTTTACATGAGACGGAGATATCCCACTAATAGGTTGCTGACTGAGCTTGCAAGCACACTAGAAAAATTCAGCGCGAAGATATCAAGTGAGTTGGGCGAGACCTACCTGGTCTACATACACTGATAATATGATACATACAATGCTAGTGTAACATGGGCGTTTGCAGGGATGGCACTTTAGGACACACAGAGGATTGCTGACGGAGGGGTTGGCTCCTCATAGAACTGCTATAGCATGAGTTAATTAGAGGCAACCTCTTAGATTAAAAGGAGAACTATGGGGTCAAGGCTTTTCCCCATAGTTTACCTTAGGGTAATGGGAGGACACAAACTAGCATCCTCCCGTTACCCTAAGCTCAGTATACCGCGAGCTACAGCTACAGCTCGCGGTATACTGAGATGCCGGAGCGGATCCCGACATCGATGTTGAGATCCGCCCAGCTGCGTGAGTGACAGCTGGCTCTGCCTATCTAGAGACAGAGCCAGCTGTACCCGCCCCCTCCCGTTCCGCCCGTCAGCGCTGGCGGATCGGAGCGGGGAGGGGGGAATCCAGCCCCTCCCCTGTCACGGCAGAGAGCCGTGACAGGATCATGAGGTGAGCGAACGCCGGTATGTGTTCGCTCACCTCCCGATCTACTGAGCCGACCTGTGACAGTCTCATTGTCACAGGTCGGCTAGAACTATGAGGTGAGTGGAAATCACTCATCTCATAGTTCTCTTGATATCAGAGGCAAGATAGCTTTGAACTCTGCATTGTAGCAATCTATGTTTGCTTTTTGCACATACCACAGCAATCAAATTATTTGGGACATACTCATAGATGTCTACAACATGTAAAGATATACGTGGATACTAACGATACACCGTATTCTGTGGACAAGCCTGGCTACATCCATCAATTGTGAGAGGATTGACAAATGATTTGCATAGACATACATGAACTGGGTCCGCAGGCTACGCAAGTTTTGAGATATATACACTCACCGGCCGGCCACTTTATTAGGTACACCTTGCCAGTACCGGGTTGGACCCCTTTGCCTTCATTCTTCATGGCATAGATTCAACAAGGTGTTGGAAACATTCCTCAGAGATTTTGGTCCATATTGACATGATAGCATCACGGGCCCAAAGTGTGCCAAGAAAATATCCCCCACACCATGGCACCACCACCACCACCACCACCAGCCTGAACCGTTGATACAAGGCAGGATGGATCCGTGCTTTCGTGTTGTTTACGACAAATTCTGACCCGACCATCTGAATGTAGCAGCTGAAATGGAGACTCATCGGACCAGGCAACGTTTTTCCAATCTTCTATTGAGCCTGTGCGAATTGTAGCCTCCATTTCCTGTTCTCAGCTGACAGGAGTGGCACCCGGTGTGGTCTTCTGCTGCTGTAGCCCATCTGCGTTCAGGTTGGATGTGTTGTGCGTTCAGAGATGGTATTCTGCATACCTTGGTTGTAACAAGTGGTTATTGGAGTTACTGTTGCCTCTCTATCATCTCAAACCAGTCTGCCCATTCTCCTCTGACCTCGACAAGGCATTTTCATCCACATACCGTATTTTTCCGTCTATAAGACGCCTCCAACTTTTCTTACCCAAAATTCCGAAATCAATATTTTAAATGGTATCATGCATCACACTTACCTCAATCACGTTATGCTCCGACATTACAGCTCCAGGCACTGGCTACACGCTCTGCCGAGCGCCGGCTGACGTCCGGGTACAAAAGATTTATGATTGGAGGAAAACTTATCTTATCTCTGCAATCCAATGTTTCACTCGTGAGGCTACAGTAGTTTGCAGCGGTATCGGCACTTTCGCAACCGCGGTTCTCCTCTCGGCCCCCCGTGTATAAGACGCCCCTCTATTTTTAGGTAAACATGTTAATGAAAAAGTAGTGTCTTATACACGGAAAAATACGGTAACTACCGCTCACTGGATAATTTCTCTTTTTCGGACCATTCTCTGCTAACCCGAGAGAGGCTTGTGTGTAAAAATCCCAGCAGATCTGCAGTTTCTGAAATACTCCGACCAGCCCGTCTCGCAACAACAACCATGCCAGGTTCAAAGTCACTTCAATCCCCTTTCTTCCCCATTCTGATGCTCGGTTAGAACTTCAGCAAGTCGTCTTCACCATGTCTAGATGCCTTAATGCACTGAGTTGCTGCCGTGTGATTGGCTGATTAGCAATTTGTGTTATCAAGCAATTGAACAGGTGTACCTAATAAAGTGGCCAGTGAGTGAGGATATAGATATGTTTATTCATAGTGTGCTATATTTAAATGTTGGTGTAGGGATCATTGTTGCAGTAATAAAATTGATGTGAAGAAAATTGTTAAAAATCTCAGATAATGTGCTTTTTTAGGGGAATTATTTATCATTATTAAATCAAGAAAAAAAAAACACAACAAAAAAAACAAAAGAAGCAGCAGCAGCAGCACGGGAGCAATATTACCAAATATATCTCTGAATCTGGCGAGACTAGCAATCAGAGGAAGCCGTGGTTTACATGACCTCACATTGCCGGTGTATGAAGCTACAGAACAAGAGCGTCTAGCTACAGGAAGTGCACTGCTATTTTTATGTATTATTGTATACGTGGCTCTTGTTAGACGTGCAGACGAGGGATGCCCGCCTCTTCTTCTTGGTCACTGTGAGGTTTTTTTTTTTACTGCGGTCTGTATCCTCATTAGAAAGATTTAATCTCACTTCCTGTCCTGGAGACAACAGGAAGTGGGAGGACATCTACCCCTAGGAATGGAAATTCACTCCTGTAAGAGTGATCATGGGAAAAAGGTGTCTCCACTGAAGCTAAACACCAAGATTTTCATAAGCCAATTGTCAGAGGGACAGAAAGTGAGGTAATATCTCCTGAACAGGGGCACACACAGCAAAACAAACATTACAGGGGGTCCGAAAATCCGAAACTGCTCGGGCGGCCGCAAAGCACCTTGTGGCGGGCGCATGCGCAGTTCGGATTTTTCGCCGGGAGGCAAGACGCAAGGTAAGTCTATGCACCCGCATGCAGACACCGTGGGACAGGAAGTGCCAGCAAGCCCAGAGGAGTCAGCGCTGGATCGGAGACCCGCCGCACCGCTGGAGAGACAGATGAAAAAGGACAGGAAAGAAGATCGGATAAGAGACATCATTTAAGGTACCTTATTTTTCAGCTCCATAAGACGCACTTTTTTCCCCCCAGAGCAAATCCCTATCGCCCGACGCTCGGGCCATGCAGTTTCGGGTGCCAGTAGGTTTTTTTTTGTACATTCAGCCCTGCTCCTGACAAGCAGAGCTAAATGTACAGTGTGGGGTAGCCGCTCGTTTAATACAAGTGATGTACTCAGATCACTTGTATAAAATCGTGTCCGGGGCCCCCCAGCCGTGGTTTTCGGGTCCCCCACTCCTCTGGGCATGGGAGCTCACCATAGAGCCTGTAGAGCAGACGAAGAACATCTGTTCTTCGTCTGCTCTGTATGATCACTGAGACAATGGCGCTGTAATCACAGCGCCACCTGTCTCAGCTGTCACTAACTACAGCTGTCACAGAACCCCATCGTCCTATTTTAATGTCACTTTAAGAACAAACCTACAGTCCCTACCTTGATTGTAACCCAATTGACACACAATTAACAAATTTTAGATGCTACCTATAAGATAGTAGATCATCTTCTATTAAAGGGGTTCTCCTGGCGCCGAGAACCTGAAACTGTTTGGGCGGCCGCAAAGCATCTTGGGGCGGGCGCATGCGCAGTTCGGATTCTCGGCCGGGAGACGAGCAGAGACACAAGGTAAGTCTATGGACGCGTGCACCCGCACGCAGACACCGTGGGATCGTAAAGTCCCCCAAGCAGGACCTAATGGATAAAGATTTTTTTTTGATTTTTTTTTTTTACCAATAATGTTTATGACCTAGTTTGTCACTCCAAGTTATGTTATGTACTTAGCACAAAAAAGTACTCACACACGCATGTACTTACACACACACATACATAATATCTCTCCGGATTTTCACAGAAAACCCAGTAGTGTCCACCTAATGAATCTGTCCACAGCTAAATTACAGACGCCGAGCTGGTTTACTGTGGAGCTGCAGTCCTTGCTGGACCTGTCCGTGTACGTCAAAGCGGTCGTGGCACAAGTCCTTCTGGCTGGAATGTTCTGGAGTATTCCTGATCTCGAGGGTAGGTGCTGTACAAGTCCAGAGTGCTGGTGACAAAAACTGGGAGAAGTGTCGATATTAATGGAGGAGTACCTAGCGAGACAAGGCAGTGGTCACGGCGACTGTGACGGTACTGAGAGTGTCAGTCACTTCAGACATTCCCTCCCGGAAAGGCCAGTTTCTCAAGAGAAGAGAGGGACTGCAGCTT
>NW_017307548.1:343494-358228 GCF_000935625.1 Nanorana parkeri | reverse complement strand
GAAAGGGACGGCACATTAAAAAAAAAAAAAAAAAAAAAAAAAAAAAAAGAAGAAGGGTGGAGGATCTTAAGACTGTGCGAAAGAATTTTACATTTAGGAGGTAAAAGAAAACTTCTTAAAAAGAAGCACTTTTTTTTTTTTTGTAAAAGCTTTGATTCATTTTAAGACAAAATTGGCTGACCAACATCTTCGAATAAAGCATCGTCTTGACAAATAAAACAAAAAGGAGACGGATAACGTTCTGGGCACAAACCACTTAGGGTAAAAGGGGGAGGCCCCCCTTATATCAGGTCTCTGCCCTCCAGCCCGGGAGGGGGCAAAAAAAATCGGCAGTGCCCGTTTATTTTCAGGCTGTGTTGCACTAGCTCCAGAGACCGGCGTAGTTTCCGTGAAGACCCGTTGGCAGGGGACCACCCGCTACAAAGAGCTTCGTTCCAGACGAGTCGTAGCAGTGGGTGTAAACAGCATTCGGGCAGCAGTCTATGTCAGAGAAGTAGTTCCTCCACATGTCGTTATGGTTCTGAGAGAAGAAGAGAATAGAGGGAAAGTCAGTCACCCATTATAAACTACATCTCTGCAATTCAGTCGCATGTCCCCATGGACTAGGTCCGTCAAGAAGCCTATACCAGGAAAGCATGCGCCCGGTGTGGTCCATAGAACCAGGCCTGACCATGCACCTATGTGTAGATGCGCACGTGTTCGCGCATGTGTTTCGTATTCTGGTGCCAAACGGGCTATTTAGGCTGCGACTCCTCATGACTGATTATTAGCTTCCTGCATACAGAGATCCTGTATCCTGACCCGGCTTCCCTACACCAGTGGTCCCCAACCCCCGGGCCGCGGACCGGTCCGTGGATCAAATGGTACTGGGCCGCGGGGCCCCGCACTGCCGACGGGCCTCACAGTGTCACAAGCCCCGCCCCCTGCAGTGAGTGCACACAACTCCCTGGCTGGGTAAGTCCGAAGGCGGGAGGGGGGAGAGCTTTATTAAATCAAAACAATCTAAAATATAAACAAACAATCAACGTCCCCCCCTCAGCGGGCCACGGTAAAATTATCAAACGTTGACCGGTCCGCTGCGATAAAAAGGTTGGGGAGCACTGCCCTACACCAACCTGGCTCGTCCTGACCATTCTGCTGATTCTCTCTCTTCCCTGACCACAGCTTGTTTCTGACTCCACTCCTGCGCGCCATCTTGTACTGCGCCCACACGTTCCTGACCTCAGCCTGTCTTTAACTACGATCCTGCCTGCTGATTTGGTCCCTCATCGCCCACACGTCTTGGCCCAACATGCGCCTCACCGCGGATCTTCCTGCACAGCTTCCTCTGGTGTGCATTTCCTGTGTTACCTTCACCCAGAAGATTCTCACCAAGCACAGCACTCCCTGCCTGCAGCGCACCCTTATGGCAACTCGCACCCTTCTGGCAACTCGGGCAGAGCCGACAACGGAGCTAAGGATTTCTGAGCAGTAGAGGCAACGTTGTCAGCTCACTGGATTTTTTTTTGCTGGATTTTTTTTTGGCAGGATCAACAGGATTTTTTCTGTACTTTTTAAAAGAAACAAAATATGGACATGAAAGGATCTTCTAACAGTGTAGAGAGCTTTAACACTACTACTGTGATCAGAATCCTACAGCAGCACAATTTAGCCGTCCTTATCTTGAACAATTGGTGCTGTTGGATTTAATTTTCTAATACTCCGCTACAGAAATATTCTGTGCTGTTGGGGGACTTGGCTCCATCAGTTATTCTTCATGTTCATTAAATGCTTAGTGCTGCTGGAAGACTCTGGTCCCTCTCCTTCACTTCCCTCCCCACATACATTCTGTGGAGCTGGCTCCTACTACACTTTCCTCTCCAGAAATACTCTGTGCTGCTGGAGGACTCTGCTCCTAGTACACTTTCCTCTCCTAAAACATAGGTGCTGCTGGAGAATTCTGATCCTTCTACTACACTTCCCTCTCCTTAAAATACCCGTGCAGCTAAAGGAATCTGCTCCTTCCTCCACGCCCTCCTATTCAAAAATTCACAGGGCTGCTGGAGGACTCTTCTTCTACTACACTTCTCTCTTCTGAAATACTCGCTACTACTGGAGGACTCTTCTTCTACTACACTTCTCTCTTCTGAAATACTCGCTACTACTGGAGGACTCTTCTTCTACTACACTTCTCTCTTCTGAAATACTCACTACTGCTGGAGGACTCTTCTCCTTACTAAGGCTGGGTTCACATCTAGGCGTATCGAATATGCGCGTTTGTCGCGTGCTTCATGACGCACGTTTTTACAGCGATTCACAGTAAAAAAAAAACGGACGACAAACACGCGTTTCCGAGGGTTACCTGGCTGTATCCCAATGGATACGCGCGGCAAATACGCCCCAAAGTAGCTCCTGTGCTTCTTTGGGCGTGGGGCGTTTTGCAGCGTGTTCCTAGGCGCTGTAAAACGCCCAGGTGGGAACCATGCCCAAGGCAATCATTGGTTTTCACATGTTGAGCGTTTTACAGAGCGTAGGAACACGCTGTAAAACGCCCAGGTGTGAACCAGGCCTAACACACTCCTCTCCAGACCTACTCTGTGCTGCTAGAGGACCCGGCTGCTCCCACTATACCTCCATCTACTGAAATGCTCAGTGCTGCTGGTGGAGCTTGCTCTTCACATTATACTTTCCTGTCCTAAGAGGATCTCTGCTGTCTGCCTACATCCACCAACCTAATGTTTTTCACATCATAAACAGAGCCCCCGAAGGAGGCAATCTTCTCCTCAGGCTTCCACAAGACATAAGAAGTCTTCAGAAACGGCTCTTCATTCATTTAAGGAATATTGCGCATTTCTTTCCTCAGTAGAGAAAGCTGTAAATGTTTGAGGAATCATCATTCCTACGAGCTACCCTGGAGGTGCATTATAACACAGCCTGGGCTCAAAGTACCCCTGCAATAAAGGGTACTCTTAGGTCATTACTTGATTGCAGTTTACTGCAGCAGTAAGTAGCAATGAATGCCATGGGAGAAATAAAAAATAAGGGCAATTAACAGTTTAAAAAACAGTTTCGCTGCAGCATTCACCTTCAATCTAACACAAACCACACAGTACTTCTTTTCTACCACTAGATGTCCTCAGTCATTCAACTCACTTCCTGTGATCCCTGCCCCCTGGCGAGCATGCACGAATGCATATGTGCAGCGGGAAGGAAGCGGGCCAGTTGATTAAACAGAATTCAGCTTTATAGAAAACATTTCACAACACAGACTGAACATTCCAAAAGAACGTTGGGTGTGTGGCCAGCATTACGCAACTGACATCTAGGAGTTCAATCAGTCCATCACCATCCGTGTATACAAATGACACCCGGGTGAGTACTCACCAACCAGCCTTTCCCCGTGGTCAGTTTCAGCATTTCTCCTCTTGACTTTAAAGACTGGAAATTGCCAATAGAATCATCCAGAAACCTCTGAGCTCGGATGTCATAGAACAGGAGGGAGCCCTGTCCGGTCCCCACAGTGATTATATGTTCATAGAAGCTCACTGACCGGATACCTGCACATAAACATATCAAGGCTTTAGTAACACAGAGTGGGTGTGAAGTCGGCCATGCCGAGAGCTTAACCCTCTCCGAAGGGTGACTTTATGGTCACAAGATGGTGCAATACATTAAGTTCAGATGAAAGTAGTGAAAAGCAGGATATTGTGAAACTGATCGAATGGGATAGACAATGGTTTATTAAATCAAAGCATGACATGAACTTGCCAGGATCACCATGGGGGAGACAGCAGGCCGGTGTCACAACTTGTAAAATGTATGTATATGCCAAAAAATTTCAACCAATGTATTCATTTTAAAAGCTTTTTCTCCAGTTTACTTTTTTTCTTCTTTTGTTGTCAAAGTTGCAAAAATACCCGCCGATCCTGTATGAACATCTACTTCTGCCCCTGCTTCGTTCTATCAACACCATCAATGGGTTCGGACCTACTGGAGTGTTGATAGACATGTGTTGTTCAGTCTACATAGGGAGCAGCAGGATGCATTGCCAAAGCACTGGAAGGGGAATTTATCAAGACTGGAGCAGACAAAATCTGGAGCAGATGTCCAAAGTTACCAATCAGCTTCTCGCTTTCATTTTCAAAGTTTAACTGAACAAACTGAAAAAAACAAGCTGACTGGTTGCTATGGGCAACTGCTCCCATTTTGATAACCTCCCCCTTGTGGGCTTTCATTTCAGTTATCAGTCTGTGGCGTCACGGGGTGACATGCCCATAGACCAGCTGTTGGCTCTTTTCCTGGCAGGTGACACAGGCTGACCCAAGGTGCACAGTCTAAGTGTCCCTTGGTCTACATCAGAGCACCCTGCAAGGGATGATTGGCCAGTGATCCTAGTGGCTACTGGGCCCCACCAAGGGATAGCAGGAATGGAGTAGCTGTGAGGAGGAGGCAGGGTAGCAATACTACAACTAGTAAGTTAATGATATTATCATTGGATCAGATGTCTCCATTAAAAGCTTTCCCCTCACCTCCTGTTCTAGTAACAAAAGTAACATTTCGAGATCCCCATCACTTTTCTTCTGCTGACAACAGTCACAGGACGAAAATTGAGGTTAGATCTCCCCATCAGAGACACTAACCGGAATACCACCCACTCAACCTTTCCCTCTCCAACCAAAAAACAACCCTTTCACTAGAGTTATAAAGTGCAGTTGTGCTCGACTCATGCATGCAAACCAGCAGTTCCACTTCGCTACCTCCCTCCCCAGCTGCACATCTTCCTTTTGCTCCCATTGGCCGAGCACGGTTACATGGAGTGAGTCATATTCTCCTCCATACCAGAAATACCGGTATTTCCTTTGGCTCCTAGCACCGGAACAGAGGTGGTGAGGGAGTGAAGGAATGGGAGAATACCTCTCTTGTATTAGAAGCAGGAGTTCCTAGATCATCAGCAAAAGGGAGTGCCAAAGGCTGATGCACTCAGCGATGCCTGGGTGAAAAGCAAAAGCCCTGAATAGGCAACCTGTGCTCTGTGTTCATCTCAAAGTTTACTTTCCCTTGATGTGACTGACAGCCACAGAAGCAAATGTGAATTCCTCAAGTTATGCGACTACTGTATTGTGGAGGAAGGTCGTTAAAAATATGACTGAGGGAATATGGGGACCATTAAAAAACAATTAGAGATGTGATATTCTGTACATAATGTTCCAAGAAAAGACTTGTCTGACTTCCAACACATGATTTCAGTTCAATACAGGCTATGACCACACTCACCGCTGCCCTGCTCCCTGCAGTACACGGACCGGACGTTCTGCGGAGGCTGCCGGGGGTCCAAGAAAGAGACGTGAGCCTGCGATCCCACCGCGTACACAGACCACTCCAAGCCATAGGACAGGCACACGTTCTCTCTGCAGTATGGTAACTTCATGGAGTGAAGCTGTAGAAAACCCCACGAAAATATGGCGGTCAGTTCCTGAGCAAAACCATACATGCCATGTAGGCTGAAATGTCAGCTGATGCGTTTGTGCAGCTTATGTCTTGTTCATACAGTAAAATATCACAAAAAAGAAAGACTGAGCTGGATCAAAATACCTGACTTTTGGGGAGAACTGGATCCCCATAGAAGCCTCCATCTAATCCTTACAGTCTATGGAACACAGACCTTCACTATAGTACTGCGCCATTCTGCTGACAAACTACATTCACGTATCTATTGACCTGAAGAGTAAAACTTGGGACTATATTGCTCTGCCGCTCCCAATCCAAATACTGGTTCCATTTATTTATATATCAAATGGAATCCACAATAAAATAGGTGATCCCACCGCTCCTTATACCTTTCTGTAGGTTACTGGCCACGGAAGCAGATCTGAGTTACAATGGTCAGTTTGTGTCCCTTTGAGAAAGCCAAACCTTTTTTTTTTTCTACTTTACTTTTGGGTCAGATAAGTACATTTACGAATATACTCCTGTGACCCCAAGTCACACAAAGACTACTGCCTGTGATATACTGACAGCGCAGAGCCGCACTGCAGACGGAAAGAGTTCCAACAATATTGTTGGGATCCACCCGACTGTGATTGACAGCTGGCTCTGCCTCTCTAGAGCCAGAGCCAGCTATGCCCGCCCCCTCCCCTGTCTGTCGGAGCGCAACAGAGACGGGAGGAGGAATCCATGTGGAGAGCGGTGACAGACAATCACTGCTCTGGAGAGGGAAGCCAGGAGCTTATTGATCATCAGTTTGTGATCGCTCAGCTCTAGGTATATAGATCTGGGGTAGGACATCTGCAGTGTCCATGCCAGCTCTAAGTATTGGGAAAATAATATTTTACTCTCCCAATACTTCCACCTTTAACTTCTAATTTGAACTACAGGACACCGCACCAACACACAGCATGTTTGCAGCGCCTTGGTGAGCATGTCCCCTGCCCAGCTTGCTTGACAGTATGTGCTGGCCGGATGCCTTTTTTCTAGCCACACCCCCCCACCATGCAAAAGAAGGATCCTGAGCTTCTCCCCAACCCTGCTTAGCCTGATTGACAGCAGGGACTGGCATGCTTTCTAACTATACCCCCCGCCATGCAATAGCAGGATATAAATGGAGGGCTTGCGGTCACATGGCTACATAATTATTTTCAAGGTAACTGGCAGCAATTTACATTGTAAACATAGATCACACTGACTTTTTGGTATATTCAGAAGCGCATTTGATGTGATAAGTCTGCTTAATAGACTTTGCATTAGCTTTATCAGGTGTGTGATCATACAGCAGCTGTCCCTTTAAATTGAGAAGCTTAATACAAAAACTTCTCCAGTGGGAGCGGTGTAAACATTTTTGCTCTCTTGAAGAGATCTGTCCACTGCTGCCAACATGTCTGAGTGTCCCAATAGCATGTTCCCAGCTGGGCAGAGCGGCTTCTCCTGCTTACCCCTACGTCACTGCGTCTACTTTTACAGGGCACTTCTGATCTATGTTGTAGTATCTGCCTGCTTTGTCTGACTGGAACTTCTGCTTTTTCCTCTGATTAGAGAGTAATCATGGCTGCCATGCTTTTGCTCTGCATAGAAAATAAAAGCAGGAAAAAAACCCCAGCAATTTCAGCGCCTCCGCTGTGAACGCTAAAGATGAATTTCTCCACAGTGCCTGCAGCTACAGAGGTGAATGAGGGCTTGTTTTACCACTTATCTAGAAAGTGTTACTTAGGATATGAATACTCTAATGCACATAGGTACAGTGTGTAAAGTGCGTTATCCCACCTAACATTACATGCGCATACATATTGTAATGAGCTCTCCAATGATCCCTTTCTCATGTCACAGCTCATGAAAACGATATGAAAAAACCCACTTTGTCTTCACAAGTCTGAGCTGCAGTCTGTGTTTAGTCTCCTTGGACACAATGAGAACATTCCTTCATTTTATATTGGCTGGCTCTGATCTCTGCTCTGCCGGGCTACACAGCGGTCATGCCGTATTAATTCATCTTACAAGACAATTCCACGAGCCGGCTGACTTGCTGAAAACAATACAGTCCCGGAGTGGCCGATCTCCAGCAGTGTGAAGGTCTAGCTGATAATAAGATGCAAGTTACCTTAGCTAGTGTGTGCTCCGCTTTCCACAGGTGGAAGTAGCCATCCAGGGACACAGCACCCAGCTCCTGCACAGAACATACGTCATTAAGAGAAACGCAAGAATATATGTTTTTTTTTTATTTATAAGAGTATGTAGAGTCTTTCCATACATGTTATATATATACACACACACACACACACACATACACTAATATTAGCAAATACCCATTTTTTCTAATGCTGGGCGAATTTAAAGAGAACATGTCACCAACAAAGCAGGTATAAAGCATAGAGAATTTAAATGCTTATTTTCCTTCTATAAATAACTTTTTTTTTTTTATTGACTGGAATGCGCTTCTGAACCTACTAGAATGTAGGAGTCCTCCAAGAAGAGTAAATTTCCTATCACAGCTCCCGCCCCTACTTATATAATTACAGCCCTGTCATCCTCTGGGAGTGTCTAATTACTTTCCATGCTGGCCCAGCTCCCCTATCCCTCACCACCCTACATAACCTTTTATGCAGTTGCCGGTGGAGGAGCTCAGGTGAATACTATACTGTGTCACTTGAGTGACAGCTCTGAGTCTGCTGGGGCTGCCGACATCCGGGATGGTGACAGCAGTCTTGGGGCTTTTAGAGGTCCTCATTGGCCTACCACTACACAGGCTTTGCCCCTTCAGTCTATCATGAATGCTGCTGCCAGACTTCATCTAACCAACCATCAAATATGTTAAATGTTCATATAATCTGAAAGTAGAACTGAACCCAAAACTTTTTTTTTCTTAGTTTTGGATAGAGTGGGGAGGGATTAGACCCCGTTAGGTTTTTTTAATTGCGGTCTGTGTCCTTGTTAGGGAGATACACCCTCTGTATGATGTCCTGCTGACAGTTACCAAGAGTGTGACAGAAAATCCACCAGCACAGGAACAGAGGGGAAATGTTCCAATGGGGACACTAGCTCTGGTCACCCTGTTGACCACAAGGGATTTCCCTCTCTTTGGAGGGATTTACTCTCACTTCCTGTTGTGGCACTCAGACAGGAAGTGAAATCTCCCCAATAGGACACAAATGGGGGGAAAATGACAAGGTTTAAAGCCCTCCTTTCCTCTATCTAAAGGATTTAGTTCCACTTTAAGGAAACAAACGGTCGGCGACATGGTCTCTTCAACCACTGAACAAAATATCTCCTTTCTCGGTAGAACTGCTTTAGAGGAGGATCACATTAACCCAAAAAATACATTCTGCTGCGGTCCGGAAACAAGCCGACTGACATATCAGAAGAGACAACGTTACCTTGTTCTTGCTGTTGAAGGCCAGGGCGCGCACCTTGCAGTTGGAGGAATTGCTCGTTTCTTTGGGGATATCCTTCAAAGCCTTGTGGTCAATATGCGCGTAGACTGGCACCCGAGAATGGCTGTGTTGGAAGTTACATTTATTCATCACCTCGTCATTTATCTCCCACAAAGCCATAGAACCATCCCGGGAGCCTGGAAGAGGGAAAGATTTCACATGGATCATCATCAGCAGGAACCTCAGAGGAATACAGTTGCAATATGGGCTGTGCTAATGTTCTCTCTATGGGGACTGCAGCTGACTGTCCAAGCGGTAGGATGGTACACTCCAAGCTCTGATGCTGATACTGTAAGTTCATCTGCCACCACCACTACGAAGCCTCCAGTATTGCAAGCCCTCAGGGGCAGGGCCCTCCTTACCAGCTGTGGTAAAGATTTCACATGGATCATCATCAGCAGGAACCTCAGAGGAATACAGTTGCAATATGGGCTGTGCTAATGTTCTCTCTATGGGGACTGCAGCTGACTGTCCAAGCGGTAGGATGGTACACTCCAAGCTCTGATGCTGATACTGTAAGTTCATCTGCCACCACCACTACGAAGCCTCCAGTATTGCAAGCCCTCAGGGGCAGGGCCCTCCTTACCAGCTGGTCTTGATTTGTATTGTGATTGCAATGTCTTCCTTATATTGTAAAGCGCTGCGCAAACTGTTGGTGCTATATAAATCCTGTATAATAATCCCCCCCCCCGCTAGATCACTGGTACCTCTCCAACTCACTTTTTAATGGCATGACTAAACAAAATTTGCAGGACTTTGAAGCCACAGGCTACACAGCCCACAGATGGCTGTGGTGCCCATATCACTAAAGAGAAAGGACTTAGCTGTCCGCCTTGAAAAATCCGCCCACCCCCGACAGGGAGACTACAGTCAGTCTAAGTGTCCCTTGGTCTACATCAGAGCACCCTGCAAGGGATGATTGGCCAGTGATCCTAGTGGCTACTGGGCCCCACCAAGGGATAGCAGGAATGGAGTAGCTGTGAGGAGGAGGCAGGGTAGCAATACTACAACTAGTAAGTTAATGATATTATCATTGGATCAGATGTCTCCATTAAAAGCTTTCCCCTCACCTCCTGTTCTAGTAACAAAAGTAACATTTCGAGATCCCCATCACTTTTCTTCTGCTGACAACAGTCACAGGACGAAAATTGAGGTTAGATCTCCCCATCAGAGACACTAACCGGAATACCACCCACTCAACCTTTCCCTCTCCAACCAAAAAACAACCCTTTCACTAGAGTTATAAAGTGCAGTTGTGCTCGACTCATGCATGCAAACCAGCAGTTCCACTTCGCTACCTCCCTCCCCAGCTGCACATCTTCCTTTTGCTCCCATTGGCCGAGCACGGTTACATGGAGTGAGTCATATTCTCCTCCATACCAGAAATACCGGTATTTCCTTTGGCTCCTAGCACCGGAACAGAGGTGGTGAGGGAGTGAAGGAATGGGAGAATACCTCTCTTGTATTAGAAGCAGGAGTTCCTAGATCATCAGCAAAAGGGAGTGCCAAAGGCTGATGCACTCAGCGATGCCTGGGTGAAAAGCAAAAGCCCTGAATAGGCAACCTGTGCTCTGTGTTCATCTCAAAGTTTACTTTCCCTTGATGTGACTGACAGCCACAGAAGCAAATGTGAATTCCTCAAGTTATGCGACTACTGTATTGTGGAGGAAGGTCGTTAAAAATATGACTGAGGGAATATGGGGACCATTAAAAAACAATTAGAGATGTGATATTCTGTACATAATGTTCCAAGAAAAGACTTGTCTGACTTCCAACACATGATTTCAGTTCAATACAGGCTATGACCACACTCACCGCTGCCCTGCTCCCTGCAGTACACGGACCGGACGTTCTGCGGAGGCTGCCGGGGGTCCAAGAAAGAGACGTGAGCCTGCGATCCCACCGCGTACACAGACCACTCCAAGCCATAGGACAGGCACACGTTCTCTCTGCAGTATGGTAACTTCATGGAGTGAAGCTGTAGAAAACCCCACGAAAATATGGCGGTCAGTTCCTGAGCAAAACCATACATGCCATGTAGGCTGAAATGTCAGCTGATGCGTTTGTGCAGCTTATGTCTTGTTCATACAGTAAAATATCACAAAAAAGAAAGACTGAGCTGGATCAAAATACCTGACTTTTGGGGAGAACTGGATCCCCATAGAAGCCTCCATCTAATCCTTACAGTCTATGGAACACAGACCTTCACTATAGTACTGCGCCATTCTGCTGACAAACTACATTCACGTATCTATTGACCTGAAGAGTAAAACTTGGGACTATATTGCTCTGCCGCTCCCAATCCAAATACTGGTTCCATTTATTTATATATCAAATGGAATCCACAATAAAATAGGTGATCCCACCGCTCCTTATACCTTTCTGTAGGTTACTGGCCACGGAAGCAGATCTGAGTTACAATGGTCAGTTTGTGTCCCTTTGAGAAAGCCAAACCTTTTTTTTTTTCTACTTTACTTTTGGGTCAGATAAGTACATTTACGAATATACTCCTGTGACCCCAAGTCACACAAAGACTACTGCCTGTGATATACTGACAGCGCAGAGCCGCACTGCAGACGGAAAGAGTTCCAACAATATTGTTGGGATCCACCCGACTGTGATTGACAGCTGGCTCTGCCTCTCTAGAGCCAGAGCCAGCTATGCCCGCCCCCTCCCCTGTCTGTCGGAGCGCAACAGAGACGGGAGGAGGAATCCATGTGGAGAGCGGTGACAGACAATCACTGCTCTGGAGAGGGAAGCCAGGAGCTTATTGATCATCAGTTTGTGATCGCTCAGCTCTAGGTATATAGATCTGGGGTAGGACATCTGCAGTGTCCATGCCAGCTCTAAGTATTGGGAAAATAATATTTTACTCTCCCAATACTTCCACCTTTAACTTCTAATTTGAACTACAGGACACCGCACCAACACACAGCATGTTTGCAGCGCCTTGGTGAGCATGTCCCCTGCCCAGCTTGCTTGACAGTATGTGCTGGCCGGATGCCTTTTTTCTAGCCACACCCCCCCACCATGCAAAAGAAGGATCCTGAGCTTCTCCCCAACCCTGCTTAGCCTGATTGACAGCAGGGACTGGCATGCTTTCTAACTATACCCCCCGCCATGCAATAGCAGGATATAAATGGAGGGCTTGCGGTCACATGGCTACATAATTATTTTCAAGGTAACTGGCAGCAATTTACATTGTAAACATAGATCACACTGACTTTTTGGTATATTCAGAAGCGCATTTGATGTGATAAGTCTGCTTAATAGACTTTGCATTAGCTTTATCAGGTGTGTGATCATACAGCAGCTGTCCCTTTAAATTGAGAAGCTTAATACAAAAACTTCTCCAGTGGGAGCGGTGTAAACATTTTTGCTCTCTTGAAGAGATCTGTCCACTGCTGCCAACATGTCTGAGTGTCCCAATAGCATGTTCCCAGCTGGGCAGAGCGGCTTCTCCTGCTTACCCCTACGTCACTGCGTCTACTTTTACAGGGCACTTCTGATCTATGTTGTAGTATCTGCCTGCTTTGTCTGACTGGAACTTCTGCTTTTTCCTCTGATTAGAGAGTAATCATGGCTGCCATGCTTTTGCTCTGCATAGAAAATAAAAGCAGGAAAAAAACCCCAGCAATTTCAGCGCCTCCGCTGTGAACGCTAAAGATGAATTTCTCCACAGTGCCTGCAGCTACAGAGGTGAATGAGGGCTTGTTTTACCACTTATCTAGAAAGTGTTACTTAGGATATGAATACTCTAATGCACATAGGTACAGTGTGTAAAGTGCGTTATCCCACCTAACATTACATGCGCATACATATTGTAATGAGCTCTCCAATGATCCCTTTCTCATGTCACAGCTCATGAAAACGATATGAAAAAACCCACTTTGTCTTCACAAGTCTGAGCTGCAGTCTGTGTTTAGTCTCCTTGGACACAATGAGAACATTCCTTCATTTTATATTGGCTGGCTCTGATCTCTGCTCTGCCGGGCTACACAGCGGTCATGCCGTATTAATTCATCTTACAAGACAATTCCACGAGCCGGCTGACTTGCTGAAAACAATACAGTCCCGGAGTGGCCGATCTCCAGCAGTGTGAAGGTCTAGCTGATAATAAGATGCAAGTTACCTTAGCTAGTGTGTGCTCCGCTTTCCACAGGTGGAAGTAGCCATCCAGGGACACAGCACCCAGCTCCTGCACAGAACATACGTCATTAAGAGAAACGCAAGAATATATGTTTTTTTTTTATTTATAAGAGTATGTAGAGTCTTTCCATACATGTTATATATATACACACACACACACACACACATACACTAATATTAGCAAATACCCATTTTTTCTAATGCTGGGCGAATTTAAAGAGAACATGTCACCAACAAAGCAGGTATAAAGCATAGAGAATTTAAATGCTTATTTTCCTTCTATAAATAACTTTTTTTTTTTTATTGACTGGAATGCGCTTCTGAACCTACTAGAATGTAGGAGTCCTCCAAGAAGAGTAAATTTCCTATCACAGCTCCCGCCCCTACTTATATAATTACAGCCCTGTCATCCTCTGGGAGTGTCTAATTACTTTCCATGCTGGCCCAGCTCCCCTATCCCTCACCACCCTACATAACCTTTTATGCAGTTGCCGGTGGAGGAGCTCAGGTGAATACTATACTGTGTCACTTGAGTGACAGCTCTGAGTCTGCTGGGGCTGCCGACATCCGGGATGGTGACAGCAGTCTTGGGGCTTTTAGAGGTCCTCATTGGCCTACCACTACACAGGCTTTGCCCCTTCAGTCTATCATGAATGCTGCTGCCAGACTTCATCTAACCAACCATCAAATATGTTAAATGTTCATATAATCTGAAAGTAGAACTGAACCCAAAACTTTTTTTTTCTTAGTTTTGGATAGAGTGGGGAGGGATTAGACCCCGTTAGGTTTTTTTAATTGCGGTCTGTGTCCTTGTTAGGGAGATACACCCTCTGTATGATGTCCTGCTGACAGTTACCAAGAGTGTGACAGAAAATCCACCAGCACAGGAACAGAGGGGAAATGTTCCAATGGGGACACTAGCTCTGGTCACCCTGTTGACCACAAGGGATTTCCCTCTCTTTGGAGGGATTTACTCTCACTTCCTGTTGTGGCACTCAGACAGGAAGTGAAATCTCCCCAATAGGACACAAATGGGGGGAAAATGACAAGGTTTAAAGCCCTCCTTTCCTCTATCTAAAGGATTTAGTTCCACTTTAAGGAAACAAACGGTCGGCGACATGGTCTCTTCAACCACTGAACAAAATATCTCCTTTCTCGGTAGAACTGCTTTAGAGGAGGATCACATTAACCCAAAAAATACATTCTGCTGCGGTCCGGAAACAAGCCGACTGACATATCAGAAGAGACAACGTTACCTTGTTCTTGCTGTTGAAGGCCAGGGCGCGCACCTTGCAGTTGGAGGAATTGCTCGTTTCTTTGGGGATATCCTTCAAAGCCTTGTGGTCAATATGCGCGTAGACTGGCACCCGAGAATGGCTGTGTTGGAAGTTACATTTATTCATCACCTCGTCATTTATCTCCCACAAAGCCATAGAACCATCCCGGGAGCCTGGAAGAGGGAAAGATTTCACATGGATCATCATCAGCAGGAACCTCAGAGGAATACAGTTGCAATATGGGCTGTGCTAATGTTCTCTCTATGGGGACTGCAGCTGACTGTCCAAGCGGTAGGATGGTACACTCCAAGCTCTGATGCTGATACTGTAAGTTCATCTGCCACCACCACTACGAAGCCTCCAGTATTGCAAGCCCTCAGGGGCAGGGCCCTCCTTCTCAGCTGGGCC
>NW_017307548.1:329562-343369 GCF_000935625.1 Nanorana parkeri | reverse complement strand
CCCCCCCACCCCCGCTAGATCACTGGTACCTCTCCAACTCACTTTTTAATGGCATGACTAAACAAAATTTGCAGGACTTTGAAGCCACAGGCTACACAGCCCACAGATGGCGTTGGTGCCCATATCACTAAAGAGAAAGGACTTAGCTGTCCGCCTTGAAAAATCCGCCCACCCCCGACAGGGAGACTACAGGCAAGCATGTCATAATGCACCCACATGCCCCCTCATCACTCTTACTTATTGCTATGGGAACCCTAAGCACACATCACAAAAGGAAGGGGGAATAAGCTGTAAGGGAGGAAATCTATACCCTGAATGCCCTACTGCTAACACTGTGCTGGCCGATATACCGGCCCAACATGGCAGAGGTACTGCAGGCAGTAAAGGGGAATTCATCCATTTCTAAATTTCTACACAAACCGAGGTTTTATGGAACAGATGGCTCTACTCTGACATGTCCAGAAAATTGGTTTTCTTGTGCTTGAAGAACCAGCAACAGCCGTATGCACAAACCCACCACTAGTGGAATCAGAGACACTTCTTCAGCAATTTATTTAGAAGGAGTAAGGAGGCAGATGTAGAAATTCTGACAGGTCTGTATTGCGGTCTCAATGGGGACATTTCCCATAGTGTAATGATGGCAGAGTGTCTTCAACATAGGAAATAATGGAAGTGTGGAAGGGTTACAACTAGGGATGCACGGATACCGTTTTTTCGGTATCAAGTACAGATCTTCTGCTTTCGGTACTCGCCAATTCAGAGTAACGATACCGGTGCTTTCGCTGGCATGGAGCCAGCTTCCCCGGCAATCTGGAAGCCGGGTGGCAGGTAATGGCATGCCGCCCGACAAGCTGGCTCCATGTTTTTGGGAGGAAAACCAGCTTCCCAGTATATTAGCATTGAGCCAGCTTCCCGGTGCCAATCAGGAAGCCAGGCGGCGAGTAATGATCCGCCTCCGGCTTCCTGATTGGAAGGGAAGGCGGCTCCATGCTGACTGGCTAGGAAGCTGGTTTCCCACCAAGGAGCCGGCAGTTCGGCTGGCTCAAGGCTGATTGGCCCGGGAAGCGGACTTCCCAGCCAATCATGAACCGGCTTCCTGATTGCACGGGTAGCTGGCTCCATGTTCCCCTATAGCACTGCCTGTCAGAGGAAATTCCTCTGACCAGAAGTTCCTGTATCAGGGTAAGAATCGGAGCATTTGGGTGAGTACGAGTACTCGCCAAAATACTCGGTATCGGCACCAATACCGATACTAGTATCTGTGCATCCGTAGTTATAACCCTTGTCAGGTTTTCATTGGCCCATTCCTGTCCCTGAGACCGCCATGTCCCTTATATCTTGTGTTGGTGTCGCAGGAAAACAAAAATACGGGGAAATCTTCCCAGCGGAGCCACAGACTTCATTTAGCATCAAAAATACTTTAAAGAAGAACTACATTCTTCACCGACTACAAATCCTAATTCTTTTATTAATTCTTGTATATCAACTTACTGCCCACGATAATGTACAATGAGATATATTATTAGCAATGGTGCCTTGAGACCTGAATGTTATTTTAAGGGTTCCTCCATGTTAAAAAGGTTGATAAAAAAGTATCAAACAGAATCAATGCCGAATCAGAAAAACAGAAAATGAGAGAAGAAGGCAAAGGGGAGTAAAACTCTCACCTGAAACTGCCAGGGTGTCGCTAATCCACGCAATAGAGAAAATCCAGTCATTGTGATAAAGAGATTTAGGACACAAAGTCCTCAATCTCTTTTTCTGTATCCCCTGTTATCAATGAACAGGAATGAGTGTTCCTGTTAATTGATGACATGAGGACATGGTATGTTTACTATACCTACAACTATGACTGAACATGAGGTGATGCAGATCACTCCCATCCATTCATAATTGAGGATATAGTTAACATACCATATCCTCAATTATCTACACACACTCAGCGATCACTGATCACCGACTGCTTGTACTCCACTCTACTCTCTGACGCGCTGTCACAGGAGGCTGATAGAGTGGAGCAGGGAGGTGAGCTCAGCCTCCTGTGACAGCGCTGGCTGTCTCTGCCCACACACAGCTCTGCCGGACTGTGATAGGCGGCTGAGCGGTGTGCGAGGAGAGACGCCGGCCGCTCACGATCTCGTCCTGCAGCGCTCGGCCGGCTGTCACTTTCTTTTCTCCCCGCTGGAACACAGAGCAGCGCCCAGTGGGGGAGGAAAGAAACCAGGGATGCGCAGATGTATCGGCCGAAACATGGCTCTTTCGGCATTTAGCCAAAAGTGCCATTTTCGGCGGCCGATATATCGGTGCATCGCTAATATATATACATACATACGAGAGACAGGTATACGGTTGTCTGGATAACCAAGTTGCATCGCTGTAGCTGTATGGCAGCAGCCTCTACATAACACGAGATCTGAGGCATTAACTGAATCGCTTTATACAAATGCATAATTCAGATTATCCGGATTCAGGTAAACCTCCACTGACAATAGGAGCTGTGGCTCCTGGGAAGGGAAATCTACCTTGTTTTTATGTTGTGCTGCCCCAGGTGCCCATGTTCAGGAGGCCAGTGCCTCTTCCTTTTACACTTTCGGACTACAGGTTTGCTTTCAGTTTGAAGGCAATATGCCAGGAAATTAGTGCAGATCATCATTCTGCTACAACTGGGTCTATTAAAAGTTGTGATGTTAGGATGAATATACAGTCTACTTACTCTACCTGGCAAAAAGTCCAAAACACACAGGGAATTTATAGGACACCTGGCAGAAAGGGGCAACTGTTTCCCCCCAACAGGCCCTTCTATACAGAAAATATTTAAAGGAGAACTATGAGATGAGTGATTTCCACTCACCTCATAGTTCTAGCCGACCTGTGACAATGAGACTGTCACAGGTCGGCTCAGTAGATCGGGAGGTGAGCGAACACATCGGCGTTCGCTCACCTCTCGATCCTGTCACGGCTTTCTGCAGTGACAGGGGAGGGGCTGGATTCCCCCCCACCCCTTTCCGATCCGCCAGCGCTGACTGGCGGAATGGATGGGGGAGGGGGCGGGTACAGCTGGCTCTGCCTCTAGATAGGCCGAGCCAGCTGTCAGTCACGCAGCTGGGCGGATCCCTGCATAATTGTCGGGATCCGCTGCAGCGTCTCAGTATACCGCGAGCAGCAATGTCTCAGTATACTGCTAGCTACAGCTCGCGATATACTGAGCCTAGGGTGACAGGAGGACGTTAGTTTGTGTCCTCCCGTTACCCTAAGGAGAACTATGGGGAAAAGCCTTAGCCCCATAGTTCTGCTTTAAGTTGATCTGGACCAGGGGAAAAAAATAGTCTCAGAATGAACAGGCTGCATGTAATGCATGATCTCAGAGATGCCAACAAGTGCCCTTTTAGGACTTGATCTCTTCACATAGCTGCTAACTCCATCCTCCCCCTCGTCTCTACTGGGATATTATTATGGTTGGAAGTATGGAGCGTTTTAAACCCCATGACTCACGGAAACCACCAATGAAAAGATATTACCCCGACACTATACTGAGGCTGCCACTGCCATCCTGCAGACACATGCCTTTCCATTTATTGTGTTTATATGTTAACAGCAGACCCTCTAATACAGCATGGATCCTGTCCCTCATCATAGGAAGGAGGACTGGAGATCCAGCACAAGACACTGAGCCCCCGGTTTCTACGCCAAATGGCCTTAAATTGTGAGATTTGCTTTTTAACCTGAAATCCTCAAAATGTACAAGACAAAGACCAACATGTACAAAAAACAAAAATGAATGCAGCTCACATCTCCCACGCAGACGGGATCCAGGGTGGGAAGCCGGTAGACGGCCAGGCTGTTGGGGTTATCACCTCCGGTAGCCAGCAGGGTTCGGGAAGGATTGATTTCAATGGCATGGATGCCGCAGCTCTGTGGTGCTGTATTGGACGGTTCACGGTCCTTTAATATGGGAATCTTTGTGATCTGCCCAGTCTGTACGTCCACCACAAACAACTGCCAGAGAAAGAGAACATTGTTACTGGAACATAATAGAACCAAACAAGACAACAGGCCTACTGTCAAAATATCTACATCAGGGGTAGTTAAACCCCAGTCCTCCAGCTGTTGTGGAACTACAAGTCCCATGAGGCATTGCAAGACTGACCGTTACAGACATGACTCCCAGAGGCACTTTGGGATTTGTAGTTAAAGCACAGCTGGAAGGCTGGAGTTGCCCACCCCTGATCTAGGGGCATGCAAACGGCATTTTCTCAGCTATACACTGGGCAAAAGTTTTATACATCAGCACCATATAGAAGATATGTCAACTGTGTTTTTACCTGCTTGCCTGGAGTTCTCCCCAAATCCTTCTCTATGGAACTACGCGGCTGTATGTCCCTCCTACGCTCACCTTAAGTGCAAGTCCGTAGGGGTGCGCGTTTCCTCGCTCAGACGCAGACAGGATCCATCCTTTCAGCGTACGTGTACGCTCACCGACGTCTGACATCTGTTTTCAGATGTCCCTCAAGCGCTGGTGCGGGTCTCCGATCCAGTGCCGACTCCTCTGTCCTCCTCTTCTCTGATGTCCCACGGAGTATGTGCGGGTGCACGCTATATTATATACTTATCTTGCCTCGCTCCTCGTCTCCCCGCCGAACGTCTGAAGTGCGCATGCGCCCCAAGATCCTTTACGGCTGCCCGAGACTCTTCAGATGTTTGGACGGGAGCGCGCGGCGAAGACACAGGTAAGTTTAAACCGGTTTCAAAAAGGTTTATCTTTTAAAAGTTTTTGCATATATTTACTGCTTGCTAGCAGTAGTTCTATGCAAAAAAACGTAAAAGGGTTTAAACACATTGGATCCTCATGGTACACGCTTGGATGTACACGCATGGCACACGCTTGCCCTATCTTTTGCGTTTGCAGTGGAACGGAGGCAAAGTTTTACCACGCGTCCGATTGCAATGCGGGCAGGGGAGTTTGGGGCGTGGAAGCGGTGCCATTGAATTCAATGCACCGCCACGCCGCCTCCCGCCCCAAAACGCAGAGGGAAGTTTATCAGCGATCGCGGTGCGTTCCTGGAGCTACAGCTCTGGAACGCACACGCTTTCGGTGTGAACAAGCCCTAATAAAAAAAAAAAAGCGTTCAACCGAAAGTAAACTTACCGTATTGCATTTGGTTCCACAAACAAGCTGCCGATGGTTCAGCCATTGCGAAGCAAACACTTTGTTGAGAGTGCCGAGATTAAACTCCTTCTCTTTGAGAATCCCGGGGAGCGTCTGAGCGGCGCAGCCACGTATTAGGCGGTGGTAGCTGCGCTCACCCTGAGCTCTCAGTTCCCTGGTTTTCAGATAATACACCACGGACTTCTTCTCTGGAGGAAGCCTCCTCCGCTTCTGAGCGGCATGGTCCCAGTCAACCTGAAAGAGAAACAGATATTTTGAGTGCACATAATACGTGATTTGGCCTCCAAATTTTCCCATTAAATATATATATATGTTTTAACTAGGCTAAAAATGACGTGCGATCGCTAAATGTCAAAAAAGAGTTACGATGCCCAAAATTATAAATAGGGGACGAATTACAAACCTTTAGATGTCTGTGAAGGTTCTCATTCTTCAAGGTCATGGTATATCGGTAAAAAATATATCAAGGCTAACTGGACTTGCTGTAATTTTCTTGAAGACATTTCGCGGGTTATCCGACTAGCTTCTGAATTGAGAAAGCTAGTCCGATGACCAGCAAAATGTCTTAATAAAAAATACAGCCAGTCCAGTTGCCTTGATTTAATTTTTACAGATTACTTTAGAGTTATACGGAATGAACTGCCCTCATTCTACATGTGCGGGGATACCCAACCTGTGCTGCACAAAAGCGTACAGGGAGATAGCACCAAGGACATGCGGGCCATGTGGAGATTTGGAGAATTGGCAGTGCGGTGCTGAGAATAACACTCAGCCAACATGTTGCTGGATCAGGACCAGGCAAGTATAAGACTTGAAGGGGGGCGTCCATCCCAGAAACTGTAAGGCACATGGTCGATTTTTTTTCTTTATTATAACATTTATTGCCCATGATCTCCCCATTACAGCTGCACGTGCACATTTATGAGGTAGCAATTCGGGATGTCCCGATATCAATACCAGGCATTTTCACAAGTACTTGTACATAAAGCCTAGGGATGCACTGATACCGGTTCTTCTGTATCGTGTACGAGTACCGATATTTATATTTCCGTACCGGGTACAAGTACAGATATTTATATTTCGGTACTTCCCGATACTGAATACAGACACCGGTACTTCCGGTAGTATTAAGCAGGCTTCCCGGGCAATCAGGAAGCCGGGCGTGTCATGACCCGCTGCTTGGCCACTTGATTGCCCAGGAAGCCAGCTCCATGCCGTTTGGCCAGGAAGCCGGCATCCCAGCCAATCAGCATTGAGCCGGCTTCCCGGGCCAATCAGGAAGCCGGGAGGTGGGTCATTTTACTTCCTGATTGGCCCGGGAAGCCGGCTTCCTGCTCAATCAGCATCGAGCCAGCTTCACAGCAAATCAGGAAGCCGGGCCGCAGCCCGGTATCCTGATTGGCCCGGGAAGCCGGCTCCGTGATCCCTCGCGGCACTGCCGGTCAGAGGAAATCTCCCTCTGGCCGGAAGTTCCGGTATCAGGACAAGTATCGGAGCATTTGGCCAAGTACCATCGGTACATCCCTAATAGAGGACATACCGGCCCTTTAAATTTTATAATAGATTCGGTTGCCAGAGGTTCCGCGTTTGATGGGGACCTGCGGCAGCTGTCTTGATGGGGACCTCCGGCAGTGCCTGTCCAGTTGTACATTGCCGCCCCCTCCTACTTCCCGGCGCAGCACAGGAGAGGCCCATACCGCAGTCCTGGTGAGAAACTGCCCTAAAATCATTGGTCTATATTGTTATAGAAAAAAATTTCACATGTCCCTTTAAGAAAAAGTATCAGTAATTGGCATCGGCCGAGTATCTGAGGGAAAGTGCTTGGTCTCGAAAAAATGGTATCGAGACACCCCCAGTAGCAATCAATCACATAACTTTGAAGGACTGCAAATAATTGCTACATGAGACATTCTATTATTCCCTATGTGTAGCAATTGCTGGGGGTGGACAAATTAATATGAAATCCAGGAGCCAGTCTGTCCAATCCAGGAGCCAGTGGGATGATTTCTTTTAGGAGCCAGATCCATGGACAACAACTATAGGACAGCTAAAAAGTTAGGTGTCAACTGTAACTTTTACAGCATTGGCTAAAATAGCATTGGCTAATTTTCTATTTTTTTCTTTTTACTTAATTTTATTCCTATCACATAGGGAATTACAAGCCCCTATGTGATAATTTGGAGGTGACGGGTTCTCTTTATGGAACCTGCCCCCCAAAACAGATGTTCTGTGTAGTTCCCGACAGCCGACGCTGTGATTACAGCGTTCCAGTCTCAGTGATCACACAGAGCAGACCAGGAACAGACGTTCGTCGGCTCTATGGTGAGCTCATGTGCCATGGTACCGGGTACCCCAGAGAAGCGGGGATCCCGAAAACCGTGGTGGGGGAGGGGCGCCCTGACAAGACCGCTGCTCGTTTCATACAAGTGATCTGATCAGGTCGCTTGTATAAAAACGAGCGGCAGCTCCCCAGTGTACATTTAGCTCTGCTTGTCAGGAGCAGGGCTAAATGTACAAAAAAAAAACGACATCCTGGGTCACTATAGCATACATCGCCCATGTGCCATAATGTGCTAAAAAAGAAATCACACTTCATTTTTAATTTTACATTTTTACTTGTTTTTTTCCCCCTTCATTTCTAATTACAATCTGGGAAGCACTCCATGCTATAGTGGTGCCAGTTATTAGGGAGACAACAGGAGTCTCTGGGAAGGTAGTTCACTGATCTTCAGCCATAAGAATGGATGGGGTCCCTGCACAGTGGCAAGAGATGCTCGCTGGTCTATTTTGTGCAGGAAGCAAAAACAGGGAAGTATTCATTTCCAAAGGCGTTGTAGTTGCTGTGATCTCTAGCAGCGTCATGTAACTTTTTTCAACTTATGGCCGTCTCCTATAGCAATGTACACAGTCTACATGAACTCCTGCGGCATGCCCGCAGCCTCCGACCATCTCCTGCGGCATGCCCGTAGCCTCCGACCATCTCCTGCGGCATGCCCGTAGTCTCGGCTTCAAAGATTGTTCAGCTTTCACAACCTCCATATGAGCACACACATAAAAGTCAAAGGATAAACACTGATCTGCAAGTAACTGCAGCTTTTGTTTACATGTTAGGGAAAGACCACCCACTAAGAAGCCAATGTGTTCCTGGACCCTTACCAAAACTGCTACTGCTCCAACTGTGAATAGTTATAGCTCTGATGTATGATCTTTCGCCTCATCACTGAGCCAACATGAGACCCCCGTCATCCCAACCGACGTCAACCAGTACCGAGCAATGGGAGACCATGTCGCCAACAATCGCTGGCACCATCACCCCATTGCAAACAGCTGCATTGGCCGCTGGCCTTGTCCCAAATGCCTCCCCCAAAAATTGCAAACACCAATGATCCGTTCCCAACAACCCCATTCACAGGCGACTGGTCTCCAACAATTGTAGACACTTACACCCCATCTTCTCGATAATCAGAGGCACTGTAAACCTCATACCATCTCCGCCAACCGCAGACAGCATTGTCCTGACCCCGGCAACCTCAGGCACCATTGGTCCATGGGTTGTCAACAGGCAACAGCAATCAAAGACACTGTCCCCTCAACCCCAACAATCGCAGACGCCTTCGCTCCATTCCCCAACAATTGCTGGATGCCTTTGCACCAATCACAACGATCCCAGACACAATCTCCAAGAAACTTGGATGCCATCTCACCACCCCCAACATTCACCCTGTGCCCCCCAACATTTTCAAACACCCCCCCCCCCCCGCCACAACAGACCAAGGCCCATTCCCAGTCACCCCTCGCAAACCCTCGTACATAGAGGACACCAGAAGGCCCCACATCTGTCACCCCTGGCAACAGACACACAGGGCCCCAGCCGCCCACACAGGGCCCCAGCTGCCCACACAGGCCTCCCCCGCCGTGTGTTACCTGATCTCCGGTCCCCGGCGCCGCTTTCCTCTTCCTGCTAACTGCTCTCCGGGTCATGCTCTCGCCCGTACTGCCCCCGCATTGAGAGAGCCCGGGCGGACGAATAACAATCTCTCATATAACGGTACGAGAAGACACACACCGCGTTCGCCGCCGTGACCTCTCACCCCTGGCGTTGCGTCCTACGTCACTACACAGAGCACGCAGCCTGCCACGCCCACAACTCCTGACAGCTGAGGGACAGCGCTAGGAGGGAGGAGCAGCTTGTCGCCCGGCAACCACTGATAGACAGCAGAGGAGTGGCTCTATGTCACTTAGAAATCATTGACAGACGGTCAGGGGCGTGGCCTCCTGTCATAATACAATCGCTGATAGGCAGCAGGGGGAGTGGCCTCCTGTTACTTAGTGACCATTGATGTGACCAAATCCATTATTTGTGACTGAATATTCTGGTTTTGTGAGAATAATAAACATAATGGTGACCTTGTCATATGACCTTCATCTCGTGGAACATTCCAGGCCTTACATATGTTTCTGTACTTCTTTATATAACAATGAACTGAATAAAGACCAACTCCGCCTTCAACCTTTTATTATATTCATGGAGCAGGAAAGTGTTAGAATCCCGGTCAGGTTTCTATTCCTGTCAGTGATTTGCCCGCATTTCCTGTGAGTGGCTCCTCCCCAGAGGAAACACGCTATCCCCTTTCTCCTCATAAACTTTTATGTGAGAATTTGCTCACAGTCTGAGGGCTCATTGACACCTCTCTGTTGTGGTAAACCTGTGTTACTGCATCGCGAGGCACCATGCATGGGTCAGTGCATTGAGGTTCTGCAGTAGCCCCTGTCGCTGGTTCCTCGTCTTCCAAAAATTACGCCGTTGCTGCGTTTCCAACAATCGCAGACACCCTCGCCTCTTTCCCTACAGTCGAAGAATATGCACTGTCCCCCGTCCCTAACAATCACAGACGCCATCGCTCCATCCCCAACAATCACAGGCGCCCTTACCTCCTCTCCAACAATCACAGGTGCCCTTGCCTCATCCCCAACAATTACAGGCGCCTTTACCTCATACCCAACAATTACAGGCGCCTTTACCTCATACCCAACAATTACAGGCGCCTTTACCTCATCCCCAACAATCACAGGCGCCCTTACCTCATCCTCAACATTTGCAGATGCCGTCACCCCATCCCCAACAACCACAGATGGCATCACACCATTCCCAACAATCACAGACGCCGCCACTCTGTCCCCAACAATCACAGATGCTGTCAACCCATTCCCAACCATCGCAGATGGTGTCACCTTGTCCCCAACAATCAAAGTCGCAATTGCTTAATTCCTCAACAATTGCAAATGCTCTTGCCTCAACCCCAACAATCACAGATGCCGTCACCCTGTCCCCAGCAACTACTGACGCTGTTGCCTCATTCTTCGACAATCGCAGACACAAGTGCTCCATTCTTTATCAATCACAGATGCCGCCACACTGTCCCCAACAATCACAGATGCAATTTCTCCATCCCCAACAATAGCAGACCCCATCACCCCATCTCCCACAATCGCAGACACTTTCGTGGATTTCTGTAATATAAAACCTACCACCGAACTAGGTCTTATTTTCGGGGTAGGTCTTATATTACAGAAATCACTGAAGATAGCGCTAAGTCTTACTTTCGGGGTAGGTCTTACTTTCAGGGAAACACGGTAATCAAAGACGCAAATTGCTCCATCCCTACCAATCACAGACACCATCCCCCTATCCCCAATAATCGCAGACACCCTCGCCTCATTCCCAACAAACACAGACGACTTTGTCCCCTACAATTGTAGATGCTGTTGCCCTGTTAACAATCACAGGTGTCCTTGACTCGTTCCCACAATCACAGATGCCATCACTCCATCCCCAACAATCCAAGGCACCCTTGCCTCATCCTCAACAATCACAAACACCATCACCCTGTCCCCAACAAACACAGATGCTCCCACCCTAACCCTAACAATTGCAGAGCTGTCACCCTGTCCCCAACAACCACAGACACCAAGGCTCATTTCTCAACAATTACAAATGCCCTTGCCTCTTCCCCAACAATCACAGATGGCATCACCGTGTCCCCAATATTCATAGAAACCGTCACCCCATCCACAGAAATCACTGACACCATCAATCTATCCCCAACAATCATTGACACCGTCACCCTATCCCCAGCAATCACTGACACCATCACCCCATGCCCAGCAATCACAGACACCATCGCCTTGTCCCCAACTCTCTAGATGCTCTCACCCTGTCCCTTAGAATCACAGATGTAGTCGCCCTGCCCCCAACAATCATAGACTTCCATCATTATCCCCAATAATTTAATACACCCCTCATCCTCATCACAACCCAGTCCCCCTCTACAACACTGTGACAACCCAATACCTTCTCCCAAACCTTCACACATCAGACAACCCCACACCCATCACTGTTGGCAAAAGTCACACAGGGCCCTAGCATCTTCAACAGCACCCCAACGCACTAAGGCAACACATCTCCAATGCACATGCATTGCAGCAACAGAGTAAGGGTGGGTTCACACCATATAACTCTATATAAGAAAAACAACACACAGCAGTCTCATGACAAAAACTATCAAAACTCAACAACATCACATCCTGGTAGAGAGCTACAGCTTTTGCTGGAAAGATCAAGCTTAATTTGTTCTGTGAAAGCAACCATTGGCCTTTGTCTCAGACCCTCCCCAAGGACTTGACAAATAATGATCAAAGTACTCTGCAGGTAGCCTCAGCACTGAACTACTCTACATTCTGGAGTGTGCTCCCAGTAGTTATTTTAAATCTCATCCCAGACTTCAAAAATCAACTAGGGGAGACTCTTTCAACAGCACGTAAAAAACAAAAATGAATGTTGATTGATGGTAGACAAGTAATTTCATTATTTTTCTATTGAATTACTGCCAGAGTCACTGATATAAAAGAAATATGCAAAAAAATTCAAAAGGAGCAGCAATAGCATCCTACAGATAGAAATCTCCTGTGGAAACTCTTTGGTCTTCTTGGAAGGTTGAAGCATGGAAAAGTTAAACACTGAAGCTCAGAAAAAAAAGTCAACTCTTGCTTTCCAGCTCCCTAGTCAACTCCTCCCATACTCGCCTCCAGGACTTCTCTAGAGTTTCTCACATCCTCTGGAACTTTTTACCCCAACCTGTCCGTCTATCTCCCACCTTGACTGTCTTTAGGCGTTCCCTAAAGACTCATCTCTTCAGAGAAGCCTATCCCACCTCAACCTAACCACTGAACCTTCACATTCTCAAAAAATTCATCCCCTCACAGCTACCTCCTCATGTATCATTTCCCCCTCCTCTTTTAGATTGTAAGCCCTCAGGGGCGGGGCCCTCCTTACCATCTTGTCTTGAATTGTATTGTAATGTCTTCCTTACATTGTAAAGCGCTGCGCAAACTGTTGGTGTTTTTTAAATACTATGTAATAATAATAATAACAAGTTCATTTTGCATTTAACATCCAAAAATATTGTAAAAACTTATTTTGGAAATATTTGCCCACTCAAAATATTCTAGCTGCAGACAATAGTAGTTTTCGAATGTTTTATATCTATTGCCTTCTCAAACCATCTTCCTACATCTTACAGATGCATGCTCCTCTATCTTTCCATCATGCAAAAGGCAAAAAGCCGAAAGGGGGATTTTAACTTGAAGCACACATTACAAAAAGGAGAAAACTGTCAGTGTCCATAAACACCGTTTGTCCACAATTGAGAAGCTTCTCCCAGTAGTTCTTTTAAATCTTATCGCAGGCTTTGGAAATCAACTCATGGAGACTCTTTCAAATGCACATATAAGGCAAGAATGAATGTTGATTGATGGTAGACAAGTCATTTCAATATTTTTCTCTTGAAGTACGACCAGAGTCACTGCCATAAAAGAAATATGCAAACCATTTTCAGAAGGAGGTCCACAATGACGTCCTACAGATGGTAATCTCCATTGGACACTCTTTGGCCATTTTGGAAGGTTGAAACTAGGAAAGGTTAAATACTGAATGTCTGCAAAAAAAGCCCAAGTTCATTTTACCTTTTTCTTCCAAAAACATGGTAAAAACATATTTGGGAAATAGTTGCCCATTGAAAATATTCTACGGGAAGGCAATAGTAGTTTTCGATTGTTTTATATCTATATAAAACCATCTTTCTACATCTTACTGAATGCATGCTTCTCTATCTTTCCCTCATGCAAATGTCAAAAAGCCAAAATGGGAATTCACCTTGAGGAATACATTACAAAAAGGAGAAAAATGACCGTGTTTATGAACACTTTTTCCAAATACTGTAATTGTCTTATTTTTGTATAAGCAAGGTGTGTTGAAAATGGTTTAATGATTTTCCCGTTTCAAACATAAAGACATTAATCCTTCAAAATCTGTCTCTACAAGAGCAGCTTTTTATTGTTTATAGCGTGATGATTTGGAAAAAGCGTATTTTGATTTCTCCTTACAACGGTGAGCTGTAGACAGACAGGTGTGCAAAAGTGGAGAGAGAGTAGTCTGAATTGAGTTAGGAAACTCCAAGGAGCTTCCCCTCAGTCATTGGACTTACAGCAGCTGACCGTGAGTCAGTTCCAAGCTCGACAACATCACATCTGTAGCAATTTTAGATTCTGAGAGAGAGCTACATCTTATGCTTTGAAGGATCA
>NW_017307548.1:322558-322964 GCF_000935625.1 Nanorana parkeri | reverse complement strand
AATGCACTCTGCAGGTAGCCTCAGCACTGAGCTTCACTCCACTTTTGGAAAGCTGCTTCAAGCCGTACTGTTACGTACTGTGGTGCGAGCCTGAAGTGACTAAGAGGACCTCCCTTGCGGTCCTGTCTGTGGACCCCTGGGGTTGAAACAGGGGGCGCACAGGCAAGAGCAGCATGGGTGCCGGATGTGGAATGGTGTTCCACCAGAGGATTCCAGGGATGGTAAGGAACAAGCCGGGTCAGAGCCAGAGAGCTGTTAACCAAATCAGGATGCAGAGAGTGGTCAGGGACATAGTTACATAGTATTTGAGGTTGAATAAAGACATTAGTCCATCAAGTCCAACCTATTAGGATCTCATTCTAGGAGTACCCGTACCCCTGTATATTACGGTCCCTTAAGAAATCGT
>NW_017307548.1:305919-322530 GCF_000935625.1 Nanorana parkeri | reverse complement strand
TGCTGATTGTCATTAACTATCCCGTTTTCCTGAACAAATTCTACCAGATAATCCTTTATTATGCCCTCTAGCATTTTACAAACTACCGATGTTAGACTGACCGGCCTATAGTTCCCAGGTTGGCACCTTGCCCCCTTTTTGAATATTGGGACTACCGTAGCCCTCCGCCAATCACTGGGGATCCTACCAGTCATTAAGGAGTCCTTAAAAATGAGGATTAATGGTCTAGTTATAACCTGGCTTAATTCCTTAAGTACCTTGGGGTGCAGGTTATCCGGACCCACTGCTTTGTTTGCATTGAGCATTTTAAGTCCTGGGGACAAGCCAGGTCAGGAGCCAGAGGGTAATCGTATGAGCCAAATCAGGAAGCAGAGAAGGGTCAGGGACAAGCCGGGTCAATCTAAGAGGAGGAAACAGAACACGCAACACTGGTCACAGGCTGAAGATCACTCAGCAATGATTGAGCCTGCTGAGCCTGCTTATATTGCCCGAGTGACATCACTGGGCGTGTGTCAAGACTCACAGGGGCGTGCCCCGGTGTGCCGCCTCATCATACGTGGGCGTGCCTCGTCGGGCCGCGCGTCACACATGGGCGTGCCTCGCCGGGTCGCCACGTCGCACGGAGGCGTGCGACACCTGCGGGGGTGCATCTTGGCTCTGGATTGCGGGTTGAGACCCGACATTGCCCCCCTCCAAGGGGTGGCCTCCGGACACCCATTAGGTGCTGCTTCTCGGGATGGTTCTGTAGGAAGGTCTGAATGAGTCTGGGAGCATGAATGTTGGCAACGGGTTCCCAGGAGTTTTCCTCAGGACCGTATCCCTTCCATTTGATGAGGAGTTGCCCCCCGCGTTTCCGGTAATCCAAAATGGCCTCAACCTCATATTCCTCCTCGCCATTCACCAGAATCGGCCCTGACGTGTCTGGAATACGGTCAGGGAAGGCGTCCGGAACGGCAGGCTTTAACAAAGAAACATGAAAAACAGGATGGATCCGGTAAGCCTCTGGTAAGGTTAGTCTGTAGGCAGCTGGATTAATCTGGCGTTCCACCGGGAAGGGCCCAATTAATCTGGGCCCCAATTTCTTGGAGGGGCAGGCTAACTTGAGATTGCGAGTGGACAGCCAGACCAAGTCGCCGGGTCGCAGGTCCAGGTCACCCCTGTGAGTCTGGTCGAAGGCCCTCTTGGCATCCTCCTGGGCTTTGGCAATTGTTGCAGGAGGACAGAATTGGTGCGTAGGAAGTCCACCGTCTCTTGAGCGGCCGGTACTATGGAATCTAGCACCCGCGTGGGTAGGAAAATGGGGTGGTAACCATAGTTTGAGAAGAATGGAGACTGTCTGGTAGCCGAATGCACAGAATTATTATAAGCAAACTCTGCCAGTGGAAGCAGGGACACCCAATCATCCTGGGAGAACGTAGAGAAGCAGCGAAGATACTGCTCCAGGGTCTGATTCCTCCGTTCTGTCTGACCGTTGGTTTGTGGGTGGTATGCCGATGAAAAACTTAAACGTATGTTCACGGCCTAGCATTACGCCCTCCAGAACCTGGAGGTGAACTGGACCCCCCTGTCCGAGACCACATCAGTGAGGACCCCGTGAAGGCGCACTACCTCCTTGATGAAAGTGCGGGCAATTGTCTCTGTCGTGGGAACTTTCTGCATCGGAATGAAGTGGGCCATCTTTGAGAGGCGATCCACCACAACAAAAATGGTAGTACAATTCTCAGAAGTCGGTAGTTCCACGATGAAATCCATTGAAAGAGCGGTCGGAGTTGGAATTGGAAGTGGCCGCAGGAGGCCCCAGGCATGGGAGGAACGGCCCTCACTGCGGATGCACCTTGTACAGGCCGCAATATACTTTCGGCAATCTGAGTTCAGAGAAGGCCACCAGAACAGGCGCTGTACCATGTTTGCTGTCTTGCAGCCACCAAAATGCCCTGCCAACAGAGTATCGTGGCATTGCCCGATAACAGCGGAGCGGACCGTTTGGGGCACGTAAACCTTCCCTTCTTGATAATATAGGTCATCTTGTTTTTTTGTTTGTTTAATATATTTTTATTATTTTGTTTAAAAAAAAAGTACATTTAGACAAACATTCATAAACATTAGTTTCACATTATCTCTTAGCTTTAATAATTATTTATAACTCTAATTGAGATAACTACAACTTTCACCCACTTCCAATATCCATCACTAGTCATTCATCATATTTTACTTCCTCTATCACTCTCTTCTCCATTCTAACTCCCATTCTTATGGTTTCTAAGGGGGGAGGGAGTGGGAAAGAGGGGGAAAGGGAGTGTACCCTTATACTTCATTTAGAATACCCCTCTAGTGTTTGTGACTACTATAACCCATAATATATATGTAGGCCTCACTATATCCCCTGATAGTGTCTATGTTCCTCTATTCTTATTATTATTTCCCTCATGTGTTCACTAGTGTGATAGCTAAACAGTATACAATCAATAATAAACCCTTTTATTACAAACTTAAACCTTGTTCCTTCCTCTCCACTTTCCTTAATTATAGTGATCTTACTTTTATTGTGTATCCTAACTACTATTTAATTACCTACTTTCCTATACCCTATGTGTACTGCCTTCGCCTTCTACTTCTTCTAAATATACCTTGTGTCCTCACTTCTTAATCCCGTCTTCCCATTTGACCATACATGCATTACCCCTTGATCCTTTTTCAGTTGCTGCCTTTAACCTTCTTTCAGCATTTTCTCAAATTCCTCCGATTGTCTAAATGATTCCCATTTCTCCCATATCTTCTTATAACTATCATTCCTATCTGTATCCTTTGCACTTAGTTCTTCCATATACCTTATTTCTTCTATAGTATTTTACCAATTTTCTATTGAAGGTGGGAATGTTAGTTTCCAGCCCCATGATATACTTATTTTAGCGGCTACCAACATAAATCTTAAAATATAATTTTTTATTTTTTTTATTGGACCTGGTATCAATGTTAATAATTGTAAGGAGTTCCGGGGACGGCGGCCGGTGAGAGCGCGTTCCACAGTGGAACGCACCAGGAAGAGGTTCGCCGCAGTCACACCCCCTCACTGAGACGTCGGCCGTAGCGTTCCACCCTGGAACGCGGAAGTGGCGTGACGTCGCTCCTTGGTTTCCCGCGTCCACGGGCTATTTAAACTCAGCCGGCGGGTTAGTAGGGCGTTCCAATATTGCAGATCGAACGACCTGCTAACCCCGTACCCGAACCTGCATTCTGGAGTCGCCTCGACCCCATTCTACCCCAACACCTCGTCCTGCCTGTGGAGACCAGCTCACCTCCAGACCTGTTCACACCTGGACAACATCCTACAGCCTGGACCACTGTCTACCCCAGGACATCGCCACACCAGGCCAGCCTGCAGACAGGATTCCCACCAGTGCCTCCATACCGGCAAAACCGCAAGTACGCTGCAGTTACCCCTGCAGTCCTCTAGTGACGTGTCCCCATACGGGAGAGACTGTATCAAGGCATTAGGTTGCAAACGCTGTGCACACCGCTCCTTGCTTGTACCTGGGACTAGGGATGTTGTAGGAACTGATAAAGGACTACCTTACTATCTATTATGCTAACGCTACATAATCAGTTCTTCTCCACTTAATTATTTTGTGCCTCATTCACAGAGTGGTCTATGAAGTAATAGCCACTACTGTGACGCTTACATTAGAGAACGGCCTATGATGCGAGGACCTCTAACTCACCGTTAGTTGTGAGAGACGCCAGAGGTCCAAGACTGAATTGCCATTCCACCCCATAACCTACGTTAGATCCTCCTAACTCCGCCGCTGAGAGCCTGAAACCATAATCCCAGCTAAGCGGGCGTTACAATAATGCAGTTAGGGGATCCTTTTCAGTATTTGTTGCCTCCACACGGCGATATATGTCAAACACCGACTCCCAGAATGGTTGTAAACTAGGACAACTCCACCAGATATGCAAGCTGCTATAGTATGCAGCATACAATATGCGATGTGCAGTAGGCTGATAAGTCTGCAATAGCCTCCAATATGCAATAGAATTCAAATAGAGTTCAATAAATGATTATATATAGTTGGTATACTTGCATCTACTTGCATCTGAGGCCGTCCATATATCCTCCAGGAATCCTCAAGCCGATCAGTGATCCTGCTATTCCCAGGTCCCGTGTGCCGTATGCTTGCTAGATAGTACAGCACTGTTATAGCGCTATTTGTGGGGTCTTGGGGAGGAGGTAGGCCGTCAGAGACAGGAGAGAGAGGAGAGACTGGAGAGGGAGAGCCGGCTAGATGCGGCTAGTACATTGCCCTTAGCGAGGCCAGCGGGGCTTGGTTCGTGGACGGGCAGCGCTCAGGACCTCAGCGTCCTACGTCATCGGCGCGTGACGAACCACCATCCTCCCGGATTTTGGACTCTTAAGACAATTATTTGGCGCTTTTTAAACTTTTTTCATGGATTTCTCAACCTTGGAGGCCCCCAGTTTGTGGATAGCTGCTGAAGTGATGTCAATAGGCTCAACCAATGACTCCTTGTTTCATGGATTCAGTGCTTAATCTCTACTTCTTGTTGGGTTTTCATTGTTTGCCACGCTGGGGAGATTCATCTTCTCTAGCTATCCTGGTGACCCTTGTCACTTCTACAGAGAGTGATGGGTATTCTGATATCTTGCAACTGTCATCAGAATAGGAGGTAAGGCTACAGTGTATATCTTCCATTCGGGATGCCTCTTTTGATGGCAATTGTATAAAAGTAGAAATCACCTCACAGATTCAATCTAATTTCCTGTTGTGTTTCAGAAAACAGGAAGTGAAAGAAAACTTCTCCAACATGACGCAGACAGCACACAAAGAAAAAAAAGCTAAAGGGATTTTATCCATTCTCTATTCTATTTGGAAACTTAAAAAAAAAAGTTTTAGTGCTAGATAGACTTTAAGTTGATCCATTGAAATCTAAGGGGTCTATTCACGAAGCTGCCGAAGGATCTGGCCGTAGCTTCGGCCGATCCTTCGGCTAGCTTTAGCCCCAGGACCCCTTCGGTTCAGTAGAACCGAAGGGGTGCTGTACGGGCTATTCACAATAGCCCTCGGCTGGCTCCGGCCACTTTCAGAGAGATCAGCGTCCCTGGTTACCTGCTAACAGTGTTCGGCTCACTTCACTTCAGATCGGTCATTCACTCAGCTGCCTTCGGCAGCTTAGTGAATAGACCCCTAAAAGCTAGTTTTAACATACCCCTGACCTACCCTGAAAATAAGACTTAGTTGTGACCATTCCCAGGGTCGGTGGTGGCATAAGTGTGAACTTGAAGAGCCGCGAGAGAGGCGGGAGAGAATCAGCGGTGCCAACGATGCCAGTGCTAGAGGAGCACTCTAGCTCCTAGCACTCTAGGAGCAAAATAAGACCTAGTGTGGTTTTTTTTAGCCCCCAAAAATATAACACAGTGTCTTACTTTCGGAGAAACACGGTATTCATGTAAAAAAATATGGTGATCAGGGCAATCAGGGGTGCCGTACCTTTCCAAGAGCAATTTGGTAACCAATCATTGGCCAGAATGAGTGAAACGCACTTTCACTATGGATTCCTCACAGGCGGAGCGCATTCGGTATCACTCCACCTGTGACAGGAGCCGGCGCTATAGAGGAAGCATCGGCTTATGCGTCTCTGCTCCCTCCGGTGCTGCCTCGCTTCCTCTAGCGTCGGCTTAGTTGGCACCGCTGATTCTCTCCCGCCTTTCTCCAAGTTCCCCCTTGTGCCACCACCGGCCCTGGGAATGGTCACAACTAGGTCTTATTTTCGGGGTCTTATATTTTAGCAATTCCCAAAAATAGTACTAGGTCTTATTTTCGGGGAAACAGGGTACATGGCGGTTATTGCTCAGTAAGTGTGATGGACCACACTCCACTCTCTCAAGAGCCATGTAAGCTTCCTCGCATCATATTCCATGCTGGCGTGTTTTCTCTAGGCATACACCGGCACCATCTAGTGTTGACAAAGGTTACTACAGTAAACGCATACTGCATGCCTACCTTCAACATCATAAGGTTATTGTCACACTCACATTGTAGAACGCATGATTTTCTTTTCATATCCATTATTCATTGCACTCCCCGCACACTGAACTCCTCCATGCAACACAGCCAGACACGCCCCCTCCACTACTCAGCTCAGAGCTCCGCCCCCTTTATGCTGATCAATGAGCTTCTCCCACGTCAGTATCTGCATAATAAGTAGCACAGAACCCCACCCAGCTACAGAATGGGAGTTGCTGATTGGAAGACGGGCGGAGCAGTGCAGTGGGTCTCTGAACATCGTACAGAGTATGAGAGCACTGGCCGGCTGGGAGCTGTATGTCGGCACATCGGAGATTACGGGAGGGGGTGCCACTTCTTCCTTTCTGGGGCCCCCCAAGTAGTGGAACGCCAGGGCCCGGTCGCATATGCGACCGCTGCAACCTTGTCTTGTGCTACATATCAGGCATCATGCACCAAAGTGAATGTAACTGATTTGTGTGAATGTATTGTATTGCTATAGTATGTAATGTTTCTGTGCTGTGTTGCAGTACAGGATGGATTGCACCCCAAAAAAGTATTTTTTAAATATATTTAAGAATATTTTTTGGACAACTCACAGTCAGGCTGCATACAAGTGATTTCAGCGGCTGTATAGCCCCCCCAAGTGACGGAACGCCAGGACCCCGTTGCAAATGCGACCGCTGCAACCCTGGTAGTTCCGACAGTGACTGCACACATTGACCCCACAGAAGACGGCGAGTGTTGGCACCTTCGGAGCCCACCTTGATGTTAGGGGAGGGGTTCTGTGGTCTTTGGAGCCTACCTTGATGTTAGGGGAGGGGGTTCTGCGGTCTTTGGAGCCCACCTTGATGTCAGGGGAGGGGTTCTGCGGTCTTTGGAGCCCACCTTGATGTCAGGGGAGGGGTTCTGCGGTCTTTGGAGCCCACCTTGATGTCAGGGGAGGGGTTCTGCGGTCTTTGGAGCCCACCTTGATGTCAGGGGAGGGGTTCTGCGGTCTTTGGAGCCCACCTTGATGTCAGGGGAGGGGTTCTGCGGTCTTTGGAGCCCACCTTGATGTCAGGGGAGGGGTTCTGCGGTCTTTGGAGCCCACCTTGATGTCAGGGGAGGGGTTCTGCGGTCTTTGGAGCCCACCTTGATGTCAGGGGAGGGGTTCTGCGGTCTTTGGAGCCCACCTTGATGTCAGGGGAGGGGTTCTGCGGTCTTTGGAGCCCACCTTGATGTCAGGGGAGGGGTTCTGCGGTCTTTGGAGCCCACCTTGATGTCAGGGGAGGGGTTCTGCGGTCTTTGGAGCCCACCTTGATGTCAGGGGAGGGGTTCTGCGGTCTTTGGAGCCCACCTTGATGTCAGGGGAGGGGTTCTGCGGTCTTTGGAGCCCACCTTGATGTCAGGGGAGGGGTTCTGCGGTCTTTGGAGCCCACCTTGATGTCAGGGGAGGGGTTCTGCGGTCTTTGGAGCCCACCTTGATGTCAGGGGAGGGGTTCTGCGGTCTTTGGAGCCCACCTTGATGTCAGGGGAGGGGTTCTGCGGTCTTTGGAGCCCACCTTGATGTCAGGGGAGGGGTTCTGCGGTCTTTGGAGCCCACCTTGATGTCAGGGGAGGGGTTCTGCGGTCTTTGGAGCCCACCTTGATGTCAGGGGAGGGGTTCTGCGGTCTTTGGAGCCCACCTTGATGTCAGGGGAGGGGTTCTGCGGTCTTTGGAGCCCACCTTGATGTCAGGGGAGGGGTTCTGCGGTCTTTGGAGCCCACCTTGATGTCAGGGGAGGGGTTCTGCGGTCTTTGGAGCCCACCTTGATGTCAGGGGAGGGGTTCTGCGGTCTTTGGAGCCCACCTTGATGTCAGGGGAGGGGTTCTGCGGTCTTTGGAGCCCACCTTGATGTCAGGGGAGGGGTTCTGCGGTCTTTGGAGCCCACCTTGATGTCAGGGGAGGGGTTCTGCGGTCTTTGGAGCCCACCTTGATGTCAGGGGAGGGGTTCTGCGGTCTTTGGAGCCCACCTTGATGTCAGGGGAGGGGTTCTGCGGTCTTTGGAGCCCACCTTGATGTCAGGGGAGGGGTTCTGCGGTCTTTGGAGCCCACCTTGATGTCAGGGGAGGGGTTCTGCGGTCTTTGGAGCCCACCTTGATGTCAGGGGAGGGGTTCTGCGGTCTTTGGAGCCCACCTTGATGTCAGGGGAGGGGTTCTGCGGTCTTTGGAGCCCACCTTGATGTCAGGGGAGGGGTTCTGCGGTCTTTGGAGCCCACCTTGATGTCAGGGGAGGGGTTCTGCGGTCTTTGGAGCCCACCTTGATGTCAGGGGAGGGGTTCTGCGGTCTTTGGAGCCCACCTTGATGTCAGGGGAGGGGTTCTGCGGTCTTTGGAGCCCACCTTGATGTCAGGGGAGGGGTTCTGCGGTCTTTGGAGCCCACCTTGATGTCAGGGGAGGGGTTCTGCGGTCTTTGGAGCCCACCTTGATGTCAGGGGAGGGGTTCTGCGGTCTTTGGAGCCCACCTTGATGTCAGGGGAGGGGTTCTGCGGTCTTTGGAGCCCACCTTGATGTCAGGGGAGGGGTTCTGCGGTCTTTGGAGCCCACCTTGATGTCAGGGGAGGGGTTCTGCGGTCTTTGGAGCCCACCTTGATGTCAGGGGAGGGGTTCTGCGGTCTTTGGAGCCCACCTTGATGTCAGGGGAGGGGTTCTGCGGTCTTTGGAGCCCACCTTGATGTCAGGGGAGGGGTTCTGCGGTCTTTGGAGCCCACCTTGATGTCAGGGGAGGGGTTCTGCGGTCTTTGGAGCCCACCTTGATGTCAGGGGAGGGGTTCTGCGGTCTTTGGAGCCCACCTTGATGTCAGGGGAGGGGTTCTGCGGTCTTTGGAGCCCACCTTGATGTCAGGGGAGGGGTTCTGCGGTCTTTGGAGCCCACCTTGATGTCAGGGGAGGGGTTCTGCGGTCTTTGGAGCCCACCTTGATGTCAGGGGAGGGGTTCTGCGGTCTTTGGAGCCCACCTTGATGTCAGGGGAGGGGTTCTGCGGTCTTTGGAGCCCACCTTGATGTCAGGGGAGGGGTTCTGCGGTCTTTGGAGCCCACCTTGATGTCAGGGGAGGGGTTCTGCGGTCTTTGGAGCCCACCTTGATGTCAGGGGAGGGGTTCTGCGGTCTTTGGAGCCCACCTTGATGTCAGGGGAGGGGTTCTGCGGTCTTTGGAGCCCACCTTGATGTCAGGGGAGGGGTTCTGCGGTCTTTGGAGCCCACCTTGATGTCAGGGGAGGGGTTCTGCGGTCTTTGGAGCCCACCTTGATGTCAGGGGAGGGGTTCTGCGGTCTTTGGAGCCCACCTTGATGTCAGGGGAGGGGTTCTGCGGTCTTTGGAGCCCACCTTGATGTCAGGGGAGGGGTTCTGCGGTCTTTGGAGCCCACCTTGATGTCAGGGGAGGGGTTCTGCGGTCTTTGGAGCCCACCTTGATGTCAGGGGAGGGGTTCTGCGGTCTTTGGAGCCCACCTTGATGTCAGGGGAGGGGTTCTGCGGTCTTTGGAGCCCACCTTGATGTCAGGGGAGGGGTTCTGCGGTCTTTGGAGCCCACCTTGATGTCAGGGGAGGGGTTCTGCGGTCTTTGGAGCCCACCTTGATGTCAGGGGAGGGGTTCTGCGGTCTTTGGAGCCCACCTTGATGTCAGGGGAGGGGTTCTGCGGTCTTTGGAGCCCACCTTGATGTCAGGGGAGGGGTTCTGCGGTCTTTGGAGCCCACCTTGATGTCAGGGGAGGGGTTCTGCGGTCTTTGGAGCCCACCTTGATGTCAGGGGAGGGGTTCTGCGGTCTTTGGAGCCCACCTTGATGTCAGGGGAGGGGTTCTGCGGTCTTTGGAGCCCACCTTGATGTCAGGGGAGGGGTTCTGCGGTCTTTGGAGCCCACCTTGATGTCAGGGGAGGGGTTCTGCGGTCTTTGGAGCCCACCTTGATGTCAGGGGAGGGGTTCTGCGGTCTTTGGAGCCCACCTTGATGTCAGGGGAGGGGTTCTGCGGTCTTTGGAGCCCACCTTGATGTCAGGGGAGGGGTTCTGCGGTCTTTGGAGCCCACCTTGATGTCAGGGGAGGGGTTCTGCGGTCTTTGGAGCCCACCTTGATGTCAGGGGAGGGGTTCTGCGGTCTTTGGAGCCCACCTTGATGTCAGGGGAGGGGTTCTGCGGTCTTTGGAGCCCACCTTGATGTCAGGGGAGGGGTTCTGCGGTCTTTGGAGCCCACCTTGATGTCAGGGGAGGGGTTCTGCGGTCTTTGGAGCCCACCTTGATGTCAGGGGAGGGGTTCTGCGGTCTTTGGAGCCCACCTTGATGTCAGGGGAGGGGTTCTGCGGTCTTTGGAGCCCACCTTGATGTCAGGGGAGGGGTTCTGCGGTCTTTGGAGCCCACCTTGATGTCAGGGGAGGGGTTCTGCGGTCTTTGGAGCCCACCTTGATGTCAGGGGAGGGGTTCTGCGGTCTTTGGAGCCCACCTTGATGTCAGGGGAGGGGTTCTGCGGTCTTTGGAGCCCACCTTGATGTCAGGGGAGGGGTTCTGCGGTCTTTGGAGCCCACCTTGATGTCAGGGGAGGGGTTCTGCGGTCTTTGGAGCCCACCTTGATGTCAGGGGAGGGGTTCTGCGGTCTTTGGAGCCCACCTTGATGTCAGGGGAGGGGTTCTGCGGTCTTTGGAGCCCACCTTGATGTCAGGGGAGGGGTTCTGCGGTCTTTGGAGCCCACCTTGATGTCAGGGGAGGGGTTCTGCGGTCTTTGGAGCCCACCTTGATGTCAGGGGAGGGGTTCTGCGGTCTTTGGAGCCCACCTTGATGTCAGGGGAGGGGTTCTGCGGTCTTTGGAGCCCACCTTGATGTCAGGGGAGGGGTTCTGCGGTCTTTGGAGCCCACCTTGATGTCAGGGGAGGGGTTCTGCGGTCTTTGGAGCCCACCTTGATGTCAGGGGAGGGGTTCTGCGGTCTTTGGAGCCCACCTTGATGTCAGGGGAGGGGTTCTGCGGTCTTTGGAGCCCACCTTGATGTCAGGGGAGGGGTTCTGCGGTCTTTGGAGCCCACCTTGATGTCAGGGGAGGGGTTCTGCGGTCTTTGGAGCCCACCTTGATGTCAGGGGAGGGGTTCTGCGGTCTTTGGAGCCCACCTTGATGTCAGGGGAGGGGTTCTGCGGTCTTTGGAGCCCACCTTGATGTCAGGGGAGGGGTTCTGCGGTCTTTGGAGCCCACCTTGATGTCAGGGGAGGGGTTCTGCGGTCTTTGGAGCCCACCTTGATGTTAGGGGTGGGGTTCTGTGGTCTTTGGGATCTTTTTACCTCTCCTTAACTGCCCCTCACTAAGCATTTGGTGGACTGGTTTTGGTTTTGGTTGGTCTTTGAGGGACGGTTTTGGTCTGGCTTCAGCCTAGGTGGTCCACTGTGATCTTATTTCTGACAGGAGCCTTGTTACCTGGGGAGGGGTGCTTGTATATAGTTTGGATTAACCCGCTCTATAATATTAGGCTGTATTTACACTACACACCAGAGCTTTTGGATGTCCACATGGTCAAAGGGTTGAGAGGTAGTCATTTACATGGCTCGGCCCACTTTCCTGAAATGAAGAATTTTAGGAAGGCTTTACTGTGCTATGCATTGATTAGGGTGTGAGCTTTTCGATTGCCTTAATCCATTCTCACCATAACCTGTTTGGTTATCCTGTCTCCCTGGGTCTCATCCCTGCCTCCAGGAAAGTTATGACTTCTAAACATTATACTGATGATAATAAAGCAGCTTTCACCCCAAATCGCTTCTCGGCCTTTTGGCTAAGATCAAGTGTAGTATCTGTTTTTATCAGTTGTTGGAGGGGAGAGGATGTTGCCACCCGATGGGAGAACATTCTAGTACTCTCTGACGTAATGGTGGGTGTCGGAGAACGGTTCGGTCCACTGCTAGTTGCGTCAGGCCCTGATGTACGGGTAGACCCTAGACAGTGGGAGGACCCCCGACGGCACTACCTCCTGATGTGAGCGGAGAACCACGGGGTCTGGCCCGAGGGTTCGGGGGGCGGCAGAAGCCCGTGGAGTTGTGCCCCCTGGGGGTGGCGTCCCAGGGGTGCTCAGGTAGTCACATGGGTGTGGGACCCCACTTGACTCACTTGATCACTTGGTCACACTCCACATTGCAATTTTCTGCACAACGCCTCTTGGACAGGCCTTATGGCTAGTCCGGGGCAATATTTTTGCACTCCGGCCCCTAAGGCCTGTCAGCGTGGTGCACTGGCACTTTAGATTTATTTATTGCACTCTATGCACGTTTGGCACTTTTTTATTTTTAAATTTGACCCACAGATTGCGGAAGGTGCAGGTTCCTTCGGGGCCTATTCCTGATGCTGGGAGGAGGTTCTGTGCCTCTTACGGGGTTCTCTGCCTCCTCCCACCCAGGAGGTGGGTTTCTCTTCGGGAGATCCCACCTGCCAAGTACTGAGGGGGACCTGTTTCGGCAGGTCCCCATAGGAAATGGGTCCACCGGCCTTCGGGTTGGTGGACCACCAGTCTCAACCCCTGTCAGGAGCCTTGCGCCCCGGGGGGTCGGGAAATGGGTCCCTTCTTCGGAAGGACCTTGCACCCTTGTGCACGTTTTTGTGTGCTGTGATTTCACGGTTCACTTTTTTTGTTCACAGGGGGAAGTTTGTTGAGATGCACGTCCACGGGCTTCAAAAAAAAAAGAAAAAAAAAATCGGGAACTGAAAGTCATCGGGAACTGCGGGCGGTCTCACCACGGCTATGTGCAGTCTCAGCATGGCTGCGGCGGTCTCACCACGGCTACGTGCAGTCTCAGCATGGCTGCGGGCGGTCTCACCACAGCTATGGGCAGTCTCAGCATGGCTGCGGGCGGTCTCACCACAGCTATGGGCAGTCTCAGCATGGCTGCGGGCGGTCTCACCACAGCTATGGGCAGTCTCAGCATGGCTGCGGGCGGTCTCACCACAGCTATGGGCAGTCTCAGCATGGCTGCGGGCGGTCTCACCACAGCTATGGGCAGTCTCAGCATGGCTGCGGGCGGTCTCACCACAGCTATGGGCAGTCTCAGCATGGCTGCGGGCGGTCTCACCACAGCTATGGGCAGTCTCAGCATGGCTGCGGGCGGTCTCACCACAGCTATGGGCAGTCTCAGCATGGCTGCGGGCGGTCTCACCACAGCTATGGGCAGTCTCAGCATGGCTGCGGGCGGTCTCACCACAGCTATGGGCAGTCTCAGCATGGCTGCGGGCGGTCTCACCACAGCTATGGGCAGTCTCAGCATGGCTGCGGGCGGTCTCACCACAGCTATGGGCAGTCTCAGCATGGCTGCGGGCGGTCTCACCACAGCTATGGGCAGTCTCAGCATGGCTGCGGGCGGTCTCACCACAGCTATGGGCAGTCTCAGCATGGCTGCGGGCGGTCTCACCACAGCTATGGGCAGTCTCAGCATGGCTGCGGGCGGTCTCACCACAGCTATGGGCAGTCTCAGCATGGCTGCGGGCGGTCTCACCACAGCTATGGGCAGTCTCAGCATGGCTGCGGGCGGTCTCACCACAGCTATGGGCAGTCTCAGCATGGCTGCGGGCGGTCTCACCACAGCTATGGGCAGTCTCAGCATGGCTGCGGGCGGTCTCACCACAGCTATGGGCAGTCTCAGCATGGCTGCGGGCGGTCTCACCACAGCTATGGGCAGTCTCAGCATGGCTGCGGGCGGTCTCACCACAGCTATGGGCAGTCTCAGCATGGCTGCGGGCGGTCTCACCACAGCTATGGGCAGTCTCAGCATGGCTGCGGGCGGTCTCACCACAGCTATGGGCAGTCTCAGCATGGCTGCGGGCGGTCTCACCACAGCTATGGGCAGTCTCAGCATGGCTGCGGGCGGTCTCACCACAGCTATGGGCAGTCTCAGCATGGCTGCGGGCGGTCTCACCACAGCTATGGGCAGTCTCAGCATGGCTGCGGGCGGTCTCACCACAGCTATGGGCAGTCTCAGCATGGCTGCGGGCGGTCTCACCACAGCTATGGGCAGTCTCAGCATGGCTGCGGGCGGTCTCACCACAGCTATGGGCAGTCTCAGCATGGCTGCGGGCGGTCTCACCACAGCTATGGGCAGTCTCAGCATGGCTGCGGGCGGTCTCACCACAGCTATGGGCAGTCTCAGCATGGCTGCGGGCGGTCTCACCACAGCTATGGGCAGTCTCAGCATGGCTGCGGGCGGTCTCACCACAGCTATGGGCAGTCTCAGCATGGCTGCGGGCGGTCTCACCACAGCTATGGGCAGTCTCAGCATGGCTGCGGGCGGTCTCACCACAGCTATGGGCAGTCTCAGCATGGCTGCGGGCGGTCTCACCACAGCTATGGGCAGTCTCAGCATGGCTGCGGGCGGTCTCACCACAGCTATGGGCAGTCTCAGCATGGCTGCGGGCGGTCTCACCACAGCTATGGGCAGTCTCAGCATGGCTGCGGGCGGTCTCACCACAGCTATGGGCAGTCTCAGCATGGCTGCGGGCGGTCTCACCACAGCTATGGGCAGTCTCAGCATGGCTGCGGGCGGTCTCACCACAGCTATGTGCAGTCTCAGCATGGCTGCGGGTGGACTCACCACGGTTATGTGCTGTCTCAGCAGGGCTGCGGGTGGTCTCAGCAGGGATGTGGGAGCGGTCTCACCAGGGATAGGGGTGGTCTCACCAGGGACCTGCAGGGTCTCAGGAGATAGAATGCAGGGTTAGGGCTGCTGACAGCTCGCCCACCCTCTGTGTCCGGGTCGGTCTTCTCTCTCCCCTGTTCCTCTCTGCCTGACACCGCTCCTAGACCCCTCCTTCCCGGGGCCCCCAGGGGCAGAGCTGGCCCTGGCAGTGCATGTTTAAGGATGATTCTGCGCGGGCCCTCTTCTTTATCTCTGGGCCCCCCAACAGGCGGAACGCCAGGGCCCGGTCGCGATTGCCACCGCTGCGACCCTTGTAGTTCCGCCAGTGTCAACAAGCCTGAAACAGCTGCATGCAGTTTGGTGTAACCAGCGCTGTAATATAAGTCTACATTTGCCCAGAACACCCGTGGTTCTGGAGGTCCATATGGGCAAGTGGGTGAAAAAGCAATAATTTGCATGGCCCCGCCCCTTCCATGGAGGGAAGAATCATTAATTTTAGTATGTTAGTATGTCTTCAGAGTCAGTCCTCGTCAGAATTGGTATGCCCCAGTATCTCCAGAGTCAGTCTCCCCCTGTATACTTAGTCAGACTTGGTACACCCCACTAACTTTAGTCAGACCCTGTCTCCCCCTGTACTTCCAGTCACGGTTGGTACAGCCCTCTATCTTCAGTCAGCTTCTGTCTCCCCCTGCATCTCCAGTCACAGTTGGTAAAGCCCTTTATTTTCAGTCAGCTTCTGTCTCCCCCTGCATTTCTAGTCAGAGTTGGTACAGACCTCTATCTTCAGTCAGATTCCATCTCCCCCTGCATTGCTAGTCAGAGTTGGTACAGCCCTCCACCTTCAATCAGTTTCTGTCTCCCCCTGCATCTCCAGTCACAGTTCGTAGAGCCCTCTATCTTCAGTCAGCTTCTGCAACCCCCTTTCACCCCACATCTCCAGTCAAAATTGGTAAAGCCCTTTATTTTCAGTCAGCTTCTGTCTCCCCTTGCATTTCTAGTCAGAGTTGGTACAGACCTCTATCTTCAATCAGATTCCATCTCCCCTGCATTTCTAGTAAGAGTTGGTACAGCCCTCCACTTTTAGGCAGTTTCTGTCTCCCCCTGCATTTCCAGTCACAGTTGGCGCATCTATCTCTATCCTCAGTCAGCTGTAGCCACCCCCCAATATCATCCTCATTCACAGTTGGTACATCCTTCTAGTTTCAGTCAGAGTCAGTCTCCCCTTGTATTCCTCGTCAGAATTGGTGTGCCCCTGTATCTTCAATCAGAGTCAGTCTCCTCCTGTATACTTAGTTAGAGTTGGTACACCCCACCAACTTAAGTCAGATCCTGTCTCCCCCTGTACCTCCAGTCACGGTTGGTACAGCCCTCCATCTTCAGTCAGCTTCTGTCGCCCCCTGCATCTCCAGTCACAGTTGGTATAACCCTTTAGTTTCAGTCAGATTCTTTCCCCCCCTGTATCTCCAGTCACAGTTGGTATAACCCTTTAGTTTCAGTCAGATTCTTTCTCCCCCTGTATCTCGAGTCACAGTTGGTACAGCCCTCTATCTCCAGTCAGAGCTGATTCGCCTGGTCAGAGTTTGCTGGTCAGAGTTATGATCTCATTTGGTATCATCCATCAGTAACGATACATTCCACACCCTCTAATAAGTTTTCACCGTCGTCCACCAAATCAGGAAATCACCTCAAATAACTGTTGTGTGACGATTTCTTAAATCTTCTTAAATTTCCCTGAGAGCCCCGGTACCTGTAGTCAGCTCTGGTATCCCCCTATAATCCGAGGTGGGATTTCCCTGTATCTCCAGCCAGAGTGGGTTTCTCCCTGTAACTACAGTCAAAGCCCCCCCACCCCACCCCCTTGAATTTCAATCCACTTGACAGGCTTGGAACCTTACCTGAACACCCCCCTACCTTTTTGTCAGACTTAGTACTTCCCCCCTGTCAGATTTGGTACCTCCCCTCTCTCCTGTCACACTTGGTCC
>NW_017307548.1:296987-304824 GCF_000935625.1 Nanorana parkeri | reverse complement strand
GTCAGACATGGTACCGCCCCCTTCTCCGGTCACAGGCTGACTTCGGGGTCTGCGCCCTTCGCTGTTGCTAGTCACGTGGCTCACGGCGCACTCTGACGTCACGCCCTGCCTGACGGAGGAAAGGAGGAAGTGTCCCAAGATGGCGTCGTGCACTGAGGCCGGGGAGTTGGCGTTGTAGGCTGGATTAAGCGGCGTGTGCGGAGTGGCTGAGCTGTGGGTAAGTGCGGGTCTGGGAGTGCTGGGTGTGTGTGAGGTGCTAACAACAGGCGCGTAGGGCAAAAAGCTGATGAGAATGACTGAGTCCCGAGGAGGGGGAACGCTGACTCTGTCCCGGGGAGGGGGAGCGCTGCCTCTGGGACGCTGGAGCTGGCTCTGCCCCGAGCGGTGGCGGGACGCTGGAGCTGGCTCTGCCCCGAGCGGTGGCGGGACGCTGGAGCTGGCTCTGCCCCGAGCGGTGGCGGGACGCTGGAGCTGGCTCTGCCCCGAGCGGTGGCGGGACGCTGGAGCTGGCTCTGCCCCGAGCGGTGGCGGGACGCTGGAGCTGGCTCTGTCCCGAGCAGTGGCTGGCTCCAACACTTCATGATATTTGCTGTAATAAGCACTTAAAATTCCCCTGAGCCCAGACTATGAACCTGAAACTTTTTACATAGGTAGTAAAAAGAGCTTTATAGACACTCTGACCTCTCTGGCCGCTTTTAGCATAAAGTTAATATTTCTCAAAGATCACAACGAAGACTCTAAAGTCCAGTTACGGAGCCCGCTCATGCCATGCCATGCTATGTTACATGCGTTGGTGCGCTGCCATCCATTGTGAACCTGCGCAAATCTGAACACGGAAGCTACAAGGACCTCCCACCCGATCAGCCCCGGGTCTGGGTGCTCCCCACCCCTTAGCTGACCATAAAGGTGCGGGATGCTTATGCTGACATCATTGACCTTATACGGCCACGTTAGGTGGGTGTCATGTAGCCACATAAGGTCAATGATGTCATAGCACCCCGCCCCTCTGCTTACATCAAAGTGCGGGCAGGGGAATTCTCCACCTGCAGCTGATTCAGTGGCCTGGATGGAGCTTGTTCTGTTTTCGGGATGAGCTCTTTCCAGGTTTGGGCTAGGTTGGGTCACGTTGGATTTGGCCCTTAACCCTTTCTCAGCCACCGGCGTGAAGCTGGCTGCAGGGACCTGTATACTCCCGGCTTGTTTACATTCGCTCAGGACACTGTTGGCTGGTTAATGACAGTGATCTCTTCCACATGTACTTCCACGTGCCCCACACCTGACCCACCCCCACCATGTATCCCGGGATGACCCGTCTAGGTTCCCGGGGACATTCATGGCAGGTGTCAGCGGCTAGAGCAAAGGATCGTTTGTGCCCCTGGGTAGAATGAAACCGGAAGCAGAGAGCTTTGTATCACTTCTAGTTTCAGCGATGTCATAGTTCTGCCCGCTGTGGCCGTGGATGAAGCTAATTGAGCACGACCTGTACTCCTTTTAGCTTCAATAGAGTGCTGAGGTGACTAATAGACCCCTGATGTCTCCTGAAAGTATGATATGGGGGGTGGGGCTTGTCAGACCCCTGTCGATGGCAATAAAGTTTAGTTTAAAAAAAATTAAACTTTAAAAAAATAGCCACTACCCAAATTTTTTTAGAGGTTAACTCCGGGGGAAAACTTAAGTGCTCGTTTTGGTCTAGGTGCAAAAATAGTTATACTTATTTGAACCTTGCAGCCTGCTGGCTGCCAGACCGGTCCCTGCAGCCTGTCTCCTCCTCTGCTGCAGCAATGGTATGTCACCCCGCATCCTCGCGTCTTATACACTGTGTATAGAACGTGATGATTCAGGGACCTTAGACTGCTGCGGTAAAGGGGGAGAGAGGTACCAAGGATTGGTTGAGGAGCAGGCCAGCTCAGAGGTTTCGGGGGAGTACAGGTTTTTTTTGTTTCTTAGACCAAAACAATGTAAGCCTTGTAGTGCCGAGCAAGCCCCACTGCAAGGGTTAAGAAACTGTTGTGGCCGGAGTTCTTCTTTAAGGGCTTGTTCACTCCATATACAGTGCATTCCGGCGCGGTTAGCTGCTGGAACGCACTGTATTGCATCCTGGCTGGCTTCCCCTACGGGGGGGGGGTGGCGTTGACTTCAATGGCACCGCAGCCACGCCCGCAGTCCCAGTCGCCCGCACCCGAACGTGTGGCACATTAATGCCTGCATTCCGGACCAGTGCGATCTGAAAAAATGTGCATGCGTTCTTTTTTTAGATCGCACTGGACTGCAATGCAGGCATTGATGTGCAGGCTGGGGGGCGTGGCTGCGTTGCCATTGACTTCAATGCACCCTCTCACCCCTGAACGCAGGAAGCCGGCAGGGATGAGATAGTGTGTTCCAGCAGCCAACCACGCTGGGACACACTGTATATGATGTGAACGAGTCCTCAAGCCCTGCACCCCAACATGCACGCACATACAAATGTAACTTTGTGTGTGTCAGTTTCGCCTTCATGCAAACAACGAGCTGCATCTGGCTGCGCACATCAGACTGGGAACCGTAACTCTGTGTCCATCCTTCACCATTAAATATGAACTGATGACGTGCAAAGGCACTTAAAGCGCCACCAATGGTCAATTTTGGGTACTGCAGTTCCTCACACTTTCACGGGCGCGCGGTTGTTGAGGCGTGACATGTTTGGTATCTATGCACTTGATACAACCTCACCTTTTTATATCGGGTGTTATATTTGTGTGCACCAAAATTACCTTTTAACATAGTCGATAAACTTTTGTCCATAATCAGTTTCTCTAATGTCATGTGACATTAAAAAAATTACGTTTCCCACCATTTTATTCTGCGTTCAGCAAATATGCATTTTTTGGGGAGCTTTTAAAGGAGAACTATGAGGTGATTGCTTTTCACTCACCTCATAGTTCTAGCCGACCTGTGACAATGAGACTGTCACAGGTCGGCTCAGTAGATCGGTAGGTGTGCGAACACATACCGGCGTTCGCTCACTTCTCGATCCTGTCACGGCTCTCTGCCGTGAAGGGGGAGGGGCTGGATTCCCCCCTCCCCGCTCTGATCCGCCAGCGCTGACTGGCGGAACGGCCGGGGGAGGGGGCGGGTACAGCTGGCTCTGCCTCTAGATAGGCAGAGCCAGCTGTCACTCACGCAGCTGGGCGGATCTCGACATCGATGTCGGGATCCGCTCCGGCTGCGGCGTCTCAGTATACCGCTAGCTGTAGCTCCCTATATACTGAGCTTAGGGTAACGGGAGGACGCTAGTTTGTGTCCTCCCGTTACCCTAAGGAGAACTATGGGGAAAAGCCCTGACCCCCATAGTTCTCCTTTTTAAGTTATCTTCAGGCCTCAAATGTACAATTTTAATGCGTGCCAGTAATGAAAATAAACCCTTGGCAGTGAAAGGGTTAAAGTAAATCTTCCCTATGGAGAGTGCCATTGAGGTTTATGAAAAATTACTAGTTTTCTGTCTGCTGTAGCTTCGGCTTTACTGCATCGGACTTACTGTGTTAAATATTTAGAACAAAATCATTAATAATTCATGACGCTGAATGATTCTTCTTCACGCTGCGTGTCCTTTTGGTAAGTGTGTTCTTATGAATTGAGGTTACTTTACTTTTGCACAGAGGCTGCATCCGGCCCTACAAGTGAAAGTCAGGTGATGCCCCTGTGAGGTCATGTGATATGTAATCTTTTGCCCGGCAGCTCTTTGGTCTGTGGCGTCTATCGGGTGCAATGATTGCACAGCAGCAGCGTGATTATGCAGCTGAGGCCTTGTGACTGCTGCTGCGTCCTCCTGTTATTCATAGACAGTGTTTTCGGTTGGTGGATTTGAAGTGGACCTTCACCCTCCCCACCCCCTCTACTGTCATAATTGGATCTTTAAGAAGAACTGCAGGAAGTTAAAAAAAATCAACTTACCTTTGCAGCGGGGCTGCCCCTGGACTGCGAGGGTTAAGTGCTCATTTTTTCATGTGACCCTCAGTACTCACCTGATCCTCGGTCCCTCTGGGCTGCTAGATTGGTCCCCCCCCGGACCCCAATGCTCTTAGGACTGTTGATGTCATCACGTTCTTATGCAGCTCCATTGACTTGCATTAGATGGCAGGAAGCTGAGGACATAACCCAGGGGGAAAGGTGAGTGCTGACCGCTGCACGACCGAGGATCAGGTGAGTATATCTGCCTTATTTAAGCCCCCCCAGACAAAACAAACATTTACTCCTAGCAGTGCAGGGTAACCCCACTGCCAGGGTAAGGTTTTTTTTTTTCTAATTTATTCCCAGAATTCCTCTTTAGAGAACTCCAGGGAGAGACAGAATTAACCATTGCAGTGGGGCCACCCCCCACACTGGAAGGGTTAAGTGCTTGTTATGTTTAGGTAGCTAAAATAACAGATATACTTACCTGAACTTCGATCCCACCCAGCTGCTAGACTGGTCCCTGCAGCCTCTTCCAGTGGTGGAATGTCCCTCTGCATCCTCACATTCAATATACTGGACGTGACAACTCACCTTAGACCTCCAGGGCAGAGAGCGAGAGAGGCCTACGGAAACAGGTCTAGCAGCCAGGTAGAATCAAAGTTCAGGTGAGTCTGGCTGCTAGACTGGTCATTGCAGCTCTTTCTCTACTCCAGTGGTGGAAATGTCCCTCGGCATCCTGACGTTCAATACACTGTACTGGACGTGACAACTCACTGGACCTTAGACCTCCAGAGCGGAAAGGGTGAGAGGTCTACGGAAACGGGTCTAGCAGCCAGGTAGAATCAAGGTTCAGGTGGGTCTGACTGCTAGACTGGTCCTTGCAGCTTCTCTCCCCTTCTCCACTCCACTGGTGGGAATGTCCCTCGGCATCCTCCCATTCAATACACTGTATTGGATGTGATGACTCGCTGGATATTAAAACGCTGGAGGGGAAGGGGAGAGAGGATGTGGGACCAGTCTAGCAGCCAGGCAGGATCGAGGTTCAAGAGAGTCTGGCTGCTAGACCGGTCCCTCTGCAGCTTCTCCCCCTTCTCCACTCCACTGGTGGAATGTTCTTCAGCACCCTCACATTCAATACACTCTACTGGGTGTGACGACTCACTGGATCTTAGACCGCGAGAGGGGAGAGAGGCTGCAGGGGCAGATCCAGCAGCCAGGCTGGTTTGATGGTGCTTCCTGCACAGACCCCCGGAGGAGAGTATAAAACAACTTCCTATGTTTATAGACCTAACAGGGTGTCTGCAGCAGTCAGACCCCTAGAGAGGAGGGTGTAGAACTTCTTCCTATGTTTATAGACCTAACAGGGTGTCTGCAGCAGTCAGACCCCTAGATAGGAGAGTGTAGAACTTCTTTCTATGTTTATAGACCTAACAGGGTGTCTGCAGCAGTCAGACCCCTAGAGAGGAGAGTGTAGAACTTCTTCCTATGTTTATAGACCTAACAGGGTGTCTGCAACGGTTCCGGTTTTGTGATGACTTATCCATAACCTTACTCTATGTTTATAGACCTAACAGGGTGTCTGCAGCAGTCAGACCCCTAGAGAGGAGGGTGTAGAACTTCTTCCTATGTTTATAGACCTAACAGGGTGTCTGCAGCAGTCAGACCCCTAGAGAGGAGAGTGTAGAACTTCTTTCTATGTTTATAGACCTAACAGGGTGTCTGCAGCAGTCAGACCCCTAGAGAGGAGAGTGTAGAACTTCTTCCTATGTTTATAGACCTAACAGGGTGTCTGCAACGGTTCCGGTTTTGTGATGACTTATCCATAACCTTACAGCAGGGTGGGGAAGATGATCTCCTTGAAATTGATCTGTGGGGAAAAAACTATCTTGGCTGCAGACAAAGTAGGGCCAATGGTTGGATGATGCCAAATCATTGGGAGCACCAAAGTAGGGTTGATAGAGTGTCCAAAAAAAGATTGTTCCATAGAAATCCACAATTTAGTATCAGGATGTCTACACCAGTCAGGGGCGCGTGCGAGGTGGACCGCTAAGTAGAGGCGAATATCTGGAAGAGCCATTCCACCTGCATACTTGGGCCTCCTGAGCATACTTGTAAGGTACTTGCCAGAAAGCCACCCCGTGTTCATGCGAGCACCCCGCAGCGTGCTCCTGTCCTTAGGCTTAAGGGCAAATATACTTAATAATGGGCGTGCGCCTATTGGATTCCGTGCACGCAAACGTTAGCATTCAATACACTGTACTGGGTGTGGCGACTCACTGGATCTTAGACCGCGAGAGGGGAGAGAGGCTGCAGGGACAGATCCAGCAGCCAGGCTGGTTTGATGATGCCTCCTGCACAGAACCCTGGAGGGGAGAGTATAAAACAACTTCCTTGGTTTATACACTGAGTGGCCAGATTATTATGACCACCTGACGTTTGTAGGCAAATTAGCTATAATCAGTTATAATTTGGCGCTGAAGTTGCTAGAGGGCCAGACCATTATAAATAGGGAGGCGGGTTGGTTACCACGACAATAGAAGTGATTTGTTTCTGAAGATACGGGGAAACAACGCGATTTAACAGCCTTTGAACGTGGGATGATTGTTGGCGCTCGGAGCCATGGAGCGAGTATCAGCAAAACAGCAGAATTCGTTACATGTTCAAGAGGGGCTCATTGTTAAAGTGTTTAAAGACCGGACTGTCAGCCGAAAATCTGGGTCTGAACGTGCGAATTGTGGCCGTCAGCAACTCGTCAATGTTGGGGCAAGACTGGAGAAGACAACAGAAGGGCGACAGTGCCGTGTCAGATTCCTCGCATCACCTTTCAACATCTCGTGGAGTCACGAGGCGGCCCAATGAAGTCATCTCGTGGAGTGACGAGGCGGCCCAACAAAGTACTGATGGGGTGGTCATAATAATCTGGCCACTCAGTGTATACCTAACAGGGTGTCTGCAGACCCCTAGAGAGGAGAGTGTAGAACTTCTTCCTATATTTATAGACCTAACAGGGTGTCTGCAACAGTTCCGGTTCTGTGATGACTTATCCATAACCTTACAGCAGGGTGGGGAAGATGATCTCCTGCAGTAGAGGTGTGAGTGCTGGCGGACGGCCTCTCCCGGGACTATAAACCTGTAATTTACAAGCTAAATATAAGGGAACTCCTCCTGAGTCAGATATATTTTAAGTCACATACACAAGGACACATTGTATGAAACTGTTCATTAGCGGAAGCAAGTAGCAATTCTGTATTACAAAAATAGCAATCTAAGTTTCCAAGTTCATCCAGCGACAGGCGGACGTCCGACCTGATTGGATGATAGAAACCCGAGTTGATCACATTGTATACGTATCGCATAGGGCAGCTTGTTTTCTCTTTTGTGCGGCTAGTGCGTGGAATGTGTTCCCCGGACATTTCGGGGTATTTTCTAAAATCTGCACAGTCACTCTGTGATTCTGTCACCTGATAATGATGTCATTGTATGTTTAGAGCGTGCCTTAAAAAATGACTCATTCAGAGTCTGAACTGTTTATTTCACATTTTATGTAACAGGAAGTCGGAGATTTCATGAATGGCTCACTCTGTGCCACTTATGGAACATCAACATTTACCTTTTAAGAAGTCACTTCTGTGAAAGTGACACTAAACTCAGGAATTAAATCTTAGAAATACATTCAAGTAACAGAACTCTGAACAACAATGTATCTTATTTGTGTATCACTCGGCTGTAGATCCTCCAATCATCTCTGAATTGGTGATGACACTGTCCTTCCTTCTGGAGGGTGGCTACTTCTGTTACCCATGGTCCCTATGTGTGTTGTAAAGTAGTCACCGCTCCAAGCTCTCTCCAGAGCTCTCTCTCTCTCTCTCTCCATGATGTTGCACCGCCCCTCCATGAAAATGCACCT
>NW_017307548.1:293466-296928 GCF_000935625.1 Nanorana parkeri | reverse complement strand
ATTCAGCGCCCGAGTAGTGTTATCCCTTGTCTCCCTGGAAGGAATACATTTTTTAACATTGAACTCCTGAGTTTAGTTCCACTTCAAGTCCGGTGCAAATAAAGCCTCTGTAAAGGGAGCGTTGCACCTTGAAGAACTCCAGGATTTACTCAAATTAACCTTTGCAGTGTGGCTACCTACCCCTGTACTGCAATGGTTAAAGTGACATTAAACTCTCAGATTTTTTTAACATAAACCAATACTGTAATGTGCGCCTTACTGTAATCCATGGTAGTTTCCCTTCTCTTTGCTGCTCTTCCTTTTAAATCCTCATGTCTTCTCATGCTTGGGGAGAACTTCCCTTTGCAGCTCAGGGGCTCTTCCTGTAGTGCTGGCTCAGGTTACAAACCTATACACAGACACCGTGTATCCATTCCAGAGACAAGGCAGTCTGCTGCAAAACAGAAGTTCTGCCCAGCATGATAACAGATACAGATTTAAAAGGAAGAGCAGCAAAGAGAAGGGAAACTAAAAAATCTGAGGGTTTAATGTCACTAAGTTCTCATCTAGGTCTGGGAACAAAAATAATTATGTTCGACCTGATATAAAAAAATTATACTCGCCCGATACTCGGTCCTGCAGCAGTGACCACTCGCCTCTTTCCCCCTCCGCTCCAGCTGCAGTGTGTTCCTCGGCGACCTGTATTAGACCGCTAGAGCTGTGCACTCGAGCTGCATTTTAAAGTGTATATATACAGCGAAACTCCGGGTACAAAAAGTTTTATTTTTTTAAAGGTTTCTCAGTAGCCACAAGGTATATAAATCCACTTTGTGTGCACCAAATTATTTTGCAAACGCAGAAGACAGGTCTATATTACAGGAGGGGGCGGAGACAAGACCAGCCATCCTGCACAAGGAGAGAGCGCAGCAGTGACCGGTCTTTATTACAGGAATCTGAAAGTCTCACACTGGATTACTGCAGAGATCTGCACAGGGGTCTGTTTAGACCCCCTTTATTTACCCAGAGCCCCTGACGGTAAAGTAAAAAAAAAGGTTAGAAAAAAATAATAATTTTCGGTTTCAGCCTGACAAATTTTTTGTAATATTCGGTATAAGACAGAAGATTGTCAGAGACATCAGCGATACAGGAGGAAATGGTCAGAGACTGCAGATGTACAACAGGAGCTGATGGGACTCCACAGACGCATGGGAATGTGCTACAGGAGACTGCTACAGCTGCTTTACAAATGAATAAACCCATTACTGACCACTGGGATCTTCCAAGGGCCACACAGCAAGTACCAAAGGGCAGCATGTGGCCCTTGGGCCGCATGTTGGGCCCCGGGGATATAGGTTTAGGTTGCTTTTCCTGTTTGGAATGATCTGGATGGGACCGCTTTACATCATGTACCCTGACCTAGTTTTTGTCTTTTTTCTTGCTGAACAGGAAAGGAGTAACCAGATCAGATACAAAGTCCACAGCGAGCGCGCTCATATGACTTCAGTCTACAAGATGTTTATACTAAAGTCACATGATCACCAGTTTATCTGAGCATATTGGAGTGCTGATAGAGACGTGTCTGGTCAGGTGCTTTTGGAAGTAATCAGAATTAGTGATGGGCCGATAGCCCGTCCTCCCCCCCGTTTTCAGTTTGAAGTCGAACTTTAGAACATGGAAAAAGTTTGAAGTCAATGTAAGTCTATGGGACCCGAACTTGAAAAATCAAATGTCCCCGTTTTTTGAAGGCTTGTATGCAATTTATTGGCCATAAAAAGTGTCTGGGGATCCGGGTTCTGCCCTAGGGGGGCATGTATGGGGGTCCGGGTACTGCCCTGGGGGACACGAATCAATAAAGAACACACTTTTATAAAAATACAGTTTTCAAAGGAGCAGTGATTGTAATATCACTTAAAGGGAAACAATAGAAATGAAAAATTCCTTTAAATATGGTGCCTGGGGGGTCCCCTTAACCTGCCTGTGAAGTGGCGGTTTGTATGATGTATAGAAGATGCTGCAGCAAAAATTAAATTTATAAAGAAAAAAAAAAAGCGTGCAGTTCCCCCGCCCCTTAGGTCTGGTAGGAATGTTATGAGGGACCCCATTTTTTTTAAACACTGTGGGGGGCCCCCCTAAAATTCCATACCAGACCCTTGATCCAAGCACAGGCCTGGCAGGCCAGGAAAAGGGGGTGACGAGCGAGCGCCCCCCCCCCTTCCTTCATACTATGTCACATGCCCTCAGCACTGGGAGGGTGCTTTTCCAGGGTCGCCTCTGGAAAAGCACCTTGTCTCCGTGCCGATGGGGACAAGGGCCTCTTCCCCACAAGTCCTGGGGTGTTGGTTGTGGGGGTCTGCGGGAAAGTTCAGAAAATATATAATGTTGGGGGGTTTTACGTCATTTTCAGGCCTAAAATGTGGAATATAACATGGGTGCAAAAATTGAAAAAAGGGCCTCAGTCATGAAGGGGTTAATCACATCAGCAGGGCTTGAAAAATCTGACGGTATCTCACCAGTCAGTCAAAAATTTCACAAGTCAGCATGACCGGACTATAGCCTTGCAATTTGTTAACATTTTTTAGAGTCTTCTTTTGTGACCCCATGGGGGGTTATTTTTTTTTTTTACTATACAGTAATACCTTGGTTTACAAGTAACTTGGTTTGAGAGCGTTTTGCAAGACAAGCAAACATTTCTGAAAAATGTTGCCTTGATATACAAGCAATGTCTTGCAATAAGAGCAACATTTTGTAGAAAAGCAACACCCCATAGCAAAACCCCATAGGCGACGATTAAAATGCTTTTACTGCTCATCAGTTTAGAGTTATCAGTGATTAATGACTCTAAAATGATTGCTCTCACTCCGACTTTTGCGGCGATATGTAATATGTGCGGCACAATAGGCGCAATCGTCGTTTTCGCACGTAGGCGCACCCCGACGCATATCTGCGTGTGTATGTGGGGGGCGGGGACTTTAAAAAAATGTTTTCTTTTTTAATTTTTTTTTATGATTTTAATTTTTGTAATACTTTTTTTTTTTTTTTTACACACAACTTTATTGCTATTACATGGGGGTGCAAAGAAGCCCCCTATGTGATAGCCAATTTACATGACAGGTCCTCTTTATGGAGACATCAGGGGTCTCCAAGACCCCTAATGTCACCTAGGGACTCCCAGAGAAGCTGATGAAGCAGAGATCGGCTTCATCAGCTTCTGTAGCTGGAGAGTGACACTGAATGCAGGAAGTGATGTAATATACAACACTTCCTGCATTCGGGGACTGAGAGGAGATCAAAGGGAGTTCTTATTTTGATCTCCTTTTGATCACAGAGCCGTGCCGCCAACGGCAGTGACAGCTGCTAATACAAGCGATCGAGCGTCTCTAGAGACGCTCGATCGCTTGACTTAAGCTCCCGGCCATCCGTGTAATTACAACGGCCGGGAAGCTGCTCGTCGGGCTCCACCGTCCTCTCGTACCCCTTTACCAC
>NW_017307548.1:289915-291802 GCF_000935625.1 Nanorana parkeri | reverse complement strand
ATGTCCAGCGTTGTCCACGACGACAACTCAATGAAAACAAGAAAAAAAAAAATAGAAATATATATATTTTTTTTTTAAACCACGCCTGCCGGCCGGTCCGCTCGCTGGGAGCACCCGCATCAGAATGGCATTCTGACAGATGTGGGCAAAATATAAACAATTTGGTGGAGCTAGAGGTGACAGCTTACTAGCTCCGCCCAACTGTTTACAGTTGTAGGGCATCTGACAGGTGAGCCATGATTGGGCAAAGTAATTATTACTTTGCCCAATCATGGCTCTTACAGATCGTGCCTTGATCGGGCAAAGGCTTTAGCCAACCAGGGCAGTACCTTATGGGACGCTCGGCGGGCTAACAGCCCGCCGAACGCCCTGATTGTGCGTGTGTTCGCCGACCACACGAACTGCCGATGTTCGAGTCGAACTCTTGCCCTATCAAGCCAATCCCAAATCAGAAGCTTTATTCTGTATGTATGGGAAGTAGGTAATGACCATCGCACTTTAACACTTAAGGGCTGATTTATAAATGGTTAGCGCAGCTCTTCGCCATGCAAATGTCCTTTGCTGCACTGTATGGCCACTAGATGGAGCCGAAGATAATGAGAAATTCCTGTGCTCCTCAACCCCATCTAGTGGCCAGACAGTGACTTGAACCTCAGTCGCACAGCGACCCTGTTATAGTATGCAAACTCGCCATGATACACTTAAACAAAGGCTCCGCCAGGGCCGGCCTTAGGCCGTTTAGGCGCCCTGTTGATCTCCTCCCCGCTCGGCCATCCTGACAGCTGCGGGCGTGGCTTCTCTCCCCCTCACCGCTCCGCCATCCTGACAGCAGGCCGCGCCCCCTCCTGCCCCCCCCCCCACCCCCCCTGAAGGGGGGGGCAGACGAGGGAGCGCTGTCATATGGGATGGCCAGCGGTAAGGGGGAGAGAAGCCTCCCCCAGGACGAGCTGTGTCGGCCGCACGTCGCCCTTGTTGCCATGGCGCCCTGTGCGGCCGCACTGCTCGCACACCCCTAAGGCTGGCCCTGGGCTCCGCCCCCACCCCTCACAAGCCATGTATACAGTGTTGATTGACAGCCCATACGGAGACTCGGCTGAAGGCTCCGCCCCCACCCTGTACATGCGGACGCATTTAGAACCTTTTTTTGGGTGCAGGTTGAGTATTCTCAACACTTTTAATCTTTTCCCGTGTCTTGCTTTGTACCTGTATGACCGAAGTCCCCGAGTTCTGCTTTTCACAATTTCCTGATTTCTTCACCTCGCTGGAAGTTCATGTAAACAGGAAGTTATTATTTTTCCCGCAACAATCTTTCTACACCATTTCCTGTAGAGGCAGTGTGATGTACAGCTTTGCCTTCTTTCCTATACTACAATTGGCGTGGTGTGTGTTCGATATAGGAAAGTATAGCGTATTTTCAGTGAACGCGTTTTGAGTTCTTGGTATTGAGAAGCTTTGATGGCAGTTTCGTACTTTTGCATGCTCGCTTCTCTACACATCAGTAAAAAAAAAAAATTCTAATGCAAGCACTTTAAGTGCCTGATTTAGACCGGGTATCAGCCTTGTGCACAGGGAGCCAATCAGTTGTGCTGCCGTTCCCATATGATAATAATATGATGATAGGAGGAGAGAGCAGAGTGACCTAAAGAAGAGCTCATTAGTCCGCTGCTTCTCTTTAGCTGTCCAATCACAGGCTGGGGTAGGGGGGACTTAACCTCTAAGTGGTACATAAAATGGATCTCCAAGCAAAACCTTTTTCTGTTAGTTTTGGATAGACCAGGGGTAGCCAAACTTCGGCCCTCCAGCTGTGGTGACACTACAAATCCCACCGTGTCATTGCAGAGCCTCATGGCACCACTGCTGGAGAGCCGAAGTTTGACTCCCCCTGGG
>NW_017307548.1:267123-289171 GCF_000935625.1 Nanorana parkeri | reverse complement strand
AATTTTTCCCCCCCCTGGGTTAGACCCCCCCCCCCCTGTAATTTCTTTTTCTTGTTGTCTGGGTCCCCATTGGGGAGATTCGTCCCTCAATTTGTACTGGTCATGCAGAAAGTAAGGGGAAATAAATTCATTGTAGTTGTCCTCAGAGCAACAAGAGGTGAGGGGAAATCTTCCAACGGGGGACGCCTGTTCAAGGGACAATTCATCTTGTACTGGGAGCCAGTCAGTGCTGCATTGCTGATGTGTTAGCAAGGGACATGCTGATAGGAGGCGAGAGGAGAGTGACGAGCTCATCGGTCTGCTGCTTCACCTTTCACTGTTCAGTCCCAGACCCCAGGGGGAAGTTTGGGGAGTTTGGTTTCAGTAGCAAAGCGAAATGTCCCTTGCTAATGTTTTAAGAAGGGACATGCTGATAGGAGAGATCAGAGTGAGAGGTGAGCTCATCAGTCAGCTGCTTCTCCTTTCACTGTTTGGTCACAAGCATTTGAGAAGGGGGGTTTGGTGGTACTAGCAAAAAATCAGGTCTCCTGCCCTGCCAGACAGGGCTTTGTGGAAGGACTGTGCAAGTCTCATGACTGGATGGACAGATCCTTTGCCAGCTAAAATCTCACTATATGTACATTATAGTGTGTGTGTATAATAGGGATGCACCGATACCGTTTTTTCAGTATCGAGTACAGATATATTTTTTCCCAGTACTCGCCGATACTGAGTACCGATACCGGAAGTCCCATTAAGGAAGCCAGGCGGTGTGTAATGACTAGCCACCCGGCTTTCCGATTTTAGCAGGGAAGCCGTCCCCATGCTCCCTCGTCACCAGGTGACAAGGGAGCATGGACTTATACATATACATATACATATACATATACATATACATATACATATATATTATAGTGTATATGTGTGACACACAGAGCCTATGAGTCTTCTTTATCGGTATCTCCACATTTCCTGCCTGGCCTTGTTGCCGGCCTGAAGGTTGGCTAAATCATTTCACAAATCTGCACAATTATCGTCTCTTCTGGGCTCGGCCGTTGGTAACATGACTGCAGCGATCATGTGTCTGCGAAGCTTTCCCTCTAATGTAACCAAACAGCAAAGTCATTGTTCCTGGTTGGAAACAAAATCATTCGGTGATGTATCCCGTTGCCCAGTTTGTTTTGTATTACAAGGGAGTCTAAGCCGTCTGTGATGATGGCCCATGAAACAAGAGATCTATATTGTAAATGGCAGTGAAATGGATGCTTCCTGTTTGCTCTCGTTCTGCTCTTTGTTGTTACCTAGTTCAGTCATGTCAGTAAAAGTAACGTAACGGGGGATTTCCACTTTATATAGAAGGTTGTGCCGTCATAATGCTCACATAGTTTATTATTGTCCTCCGGTTTACACTTCTTGATGTCCTCACCTTTTGTAGGAGTGTAAGCTGTAGGCGTGACGTTTTTAATGCAGCTGTTAGTAGGTAGCGAGTCCGGTTCCCTAACAAGCCCACCCAAAAGGTGCGTCTAAGCTTGCGTTCACACTAGCAGCTGCTACGCTACAACGCAGTTAGAGGAATGTTACCCCTGTATTTGAAATGACAACAAAGACACCTTTTAGAAATGTTTAGTAATGACAATCTACACACACATACTTCTAGATAATTACCGGCTTTGTATTCTTTGCATTCCTTATTTTTCTTTTTCTTCCCCAGTCTTCTCACAGCGGCCATTTTTACTAAGGGCAGATGAATATATCTCCCTTTACTTCCTGGAACTCTGATGCATGTGACCAGGACATGTGACCATGCACATCATCTCTGCCTTTCCCTGAGATCTCATGAGATTACAGATGAAATTTCCCAGCAATGCTCTGCTGATGTAACCTTCCCGGGATGCAACGCTTGGGCACATTACATCACTTGTGCCCAAGAGGACCAGGAAGTGGAAAAACAGTAATTCTAAGTGAAAGCAAAATTGCTTTTAACTAATGAATGTAAGATTTCATGTCGGCATGCACAGTTGCATGCTAATGTGACTTAAAGTGAAAGGTCCGCTTTAAGATCTATGGGCAAGGTGTGGTGCGATGTGGTTGTACTGTGACGTGGCCCGCTTCACAACGCTGCATGCAGTCCTAATTTTTTTTTTCCAGCACACACCACCGCAACATGGTGGCTTAAACTGTGCCTATCCCTAAAAAGACATATTGCCTTGCCTTGTGTTGGGGCTGAGCTGGAATAAATCACCAGTGCATCCCAATGCATTTGATGTGAATCAACCCCAAGGCCTCATTCACATGGAACGTGAAGGGCCATACATTGATGCGCCCGGAACTGCGGATAGAAGTGTGCGAGCAGCTTATGCAGGAGCAGTGCACCCTCATGCTGCTTCCCGCAGCTTTGAGTTTCTGGATCCATCATATCTACATCCGAGGCCGTACACCATCTGTGTGCAGCCGTCAGATCTCCATAGCCGTACACGAGCTGTCCGCACGCTTCTCTACCCGGCTTCGGGCGCATCAAAAAACAGCCCTTCATGCTGCATGGGCCAGCGCGCCCCGTGTGAAAAGAGGTTGGTTTGTAAAACTGCCCAGCTGTTTACCCAGCACTCCCGCCACTAGATGGAGCTGAGGAGCATTCCTATACTTGGCTACATCAGTAGGAATGCCATGCAAATGGCAATGACCCAGCTATATGTATGGCTAGGCGGACGTTTTATAAATCAAGTGTTTTTTTTCTGAGCGAAATGACTCGGTAACATTGCTGATTGGTTATTGTGTGATGGCTGAATTTTCTTAGGCTCTTCTGCCTCCATCAATAGAAACACAGTCTATGTTTATACAGGCCCACTGCTGTCCATACGCTCAGCCCATGTCAATGGCTGCCACTACTTTTACTGTGAGCACCCCTTTTCATGCCGCCTGCTGCTGGTTTGTCATCCACTTACCCAGAGGAAAAATTCAAAATATTAACATACACTTATAAAGCCATCCACAACTCCGCCCCCGGATATATCTCAAACCTTGTCTCAAAGTATCACCCTAACCGTCCCCTTTGCCCTTCCCAAGACCTCCTGCGTTCCAGCTCCCTCGTCAACTCCTCCCATACTCGCCTCCAGGACTTCTCTAGAGTCTCTCCCATCCTCTGGAACTCTTTACCCCAACCTGTCAGTCTGTCTCCCACCTTGACTGCCTTCAGGCATTCCCTAAAGACTCATCTCTTCAGGGAAGCCTCTCCCACCTCAACCTAACCACTGAACCATTCACATTCTCAAACATTCATCCCCACACAGCTACCTCCTCATGTATCATTGGCCCCTCCCTTTTAGATTGTAAGCCCTCAGGGGCAGGGCCCTCCTTACCGTCTTGTCTTGAATTGTATTGTGATTGTAATGTCTTCCTTATATTGTAAAGCGCTGCGCAAACTGTTGGCGCTATATAAATCCTGTGTAATAATAATGTGGATTTCATCTCCCGAAGCCGCCTGTGCACTAACGGCACTTTTCTTCTTCTTTTTACAGACTCTAAATGGATTCTAGGAAATCGGCTTCAGACTTACACGGTAAGATTGTATCACACTTAAAGACCTTCCTTGTGCTGTTGTTTCCCACAATGAATAGGCCAAGGCTGACTTGGTCTGCAGAAATGTACTGGGGAGCTCTATGATTATATCTCAGCGGCTGACATGATCTCAGTCATTCACCTCGTATCGCCATAGGTGAGCATGTAGCTGGCGACAGCTGATCAGCCACATGTGTGAAGGAGACTACACAACTGCTGCTATGGCATTGCTTCCTCGCTTACCAGCAAGGCAGCAGCAGAGCAAGGGGTGAGGAGAACTCTTTCAACAGAGACTCCTTTGCTGGGGACAACTGCTCTTGCACAGGGAGTGTAGCTGGTCTGCATTACTCATGTGCTAATAAGGGACATGCTGGTAGGAGTGGAGAGATGAGCTCATCAGTTTGCTGCTTCTCCTTACACTGTTTGGTCACCGTCTGGGGTGTGGGAGCGAGGGGACAAGCCATGCAAACAGGCACGCTCACTGGAGCTTTGTGGTCATGTTACCATTTGGAAAAAGACTTTAAAGGAGAACTATGAGGCGAGTGAAAATCACTCAGCCTCATAGTTCTAGCCGACCTGTGACAATGAAACTGTCACAGGTCGGCTCAATAGATCGGGAAGTGAGCAAAGACATACCGTCGCTCGCTCACTTCTCGATCATCTCCCTGCAGGGATTCCCCCCTCCCCGCTCCGATCCTCCAGCGCTGACTGGCGGAACGGACGGGGGCGGGGACAGCTGGCTCTGCCTCTAGATAGGCAGAGCCAGCTGTCACTCACGCAGCTGGGTGGATCCAGACAGTAATGTTGGGATCTGTTCCGGCTGCGGCGTCTCAGTATGCTGAGCTTTGAGTGACGGGAGGACGCTAGTATATGTCCTCCCGTTACCCTTGGGAGAACTACGGGGAAAAGTCCTGACCCGATGGTTCTCCTTTTAAACAGGTATATACATTGAGATTTATTACAAACTGTATGCAGCAAATATAAGCAGTGGGGAGGCAATATTTGAAAGGGGGGGGGGTTATTGCATAGCCTTTCCTTGTACTGTAACTTTTTGTCTTGTTTATAATTTAATTGTAACTATAAGTTACATCCTGATGTGTGGGCTGTGCAAAAATGGTCTCTTGACAGTAAGTTCAGCCAACTTCGGGGTTATTCTGCAAAGTGTGAAGTTTCTGATTTTGTCTGCGACAGTCAGTTAGGCCTCGTTCACACCAGATGCAGTGCATTCCGGGCCCGATTCTGGCCAGAACGCACTGCCTCGCATTGCGGCCGGTTCACTTTTTTGTGGGGCAGGAGGGGCTTGGCGGGCCATTGAAGTGAATGGCACCGTAGCCACGCCGTCCGGCCGCAATGCGGGCCGCATTGGATCGCAAGGCACATTATGCCTGTGGTCCGGTCCGGTGCAATCAAAATAGTGCTTGCAGCATTTTGACCGGACCACAGGCATAGTGTGCCTTGCGATCCAATGCCGATCGCTTTGCGGCCTGGGGGACGTGGCTACAGTGCCATTTACTTCAATGGGCCACCACGCCCCCTCCTGCCCCACAAAAAAAGTGAGCCGGCTGCAATGCGAGGCAGTGCGTTCTGGCCAGAATCGGGCCGGAACACACTGCATCTGGTGTGAATGGGCCCTTATGTAAAATCATTCTGGTGTCTTGTGATGAACATGATCCTTGATGTGGCACAAGCCATCACCCTATTATTGTTTGTTCCCTAGGGCCATTTAGTCACCTAGAAGATGTCCCGTTCAAGATTGGCGACAAGTTCAGAGTGCCAGATAAAGTCGGCTTACCTATCGGGTTCTGTATGCCAGACATTAGTCATCTTCTAAGTGAGGCTCAGGTGAGTGTGTCTACGGTAATGATGGATCTTTACTAGACTTTGCCATACATGTGCTTGGTACCGCACCAGAACCTCTGCAGTTCTTGGACTTGTTGATACCGGACATATGGCAGGGGTGGGCGATTAATTTTTTCAATGGGCCACATGAGAAACTGGGACTGTTTTGGCAGGCCGAACCAATAGGCCCCATTGGTTCGGCCCTCCACAAAAGTCCCAGTTTCTCATATGATTAACCTACTGTAGTGCACCACGCACTTACTGTATGTTACAGTGCAGAAGTTGCATTGCCATTCATTAGAACGGCTCTCCAAACGAACCTTCTGCAATACCTTGCGGTGCGGTGGCAAAAAGTAGTACAGGCAATGCACCTGCTACACTGTAACGCATGGTAGGTGCATTGCGCGGTACCATGCATTTATCACATGGAACCGTGCGATTAAGGCAAGGCATAGGTGTGGGCGGGCCCTTATTTGTCGCCATATACTTTGTGGCACATACATGCTGCAGGAGAGGACGAACATCCCAGCATTATGCACGACCTACTGTAATTCTGGCGGTGGGAAGACATTTGGCAGTGGTTGTTAGGACTGCTCAGCGATCCAAGAAACCAATGACGGCAAAGGAGGAGGACCCCCTGATGTCATTGGTTGCTTGGACTGCCCAATGGTCCTAGCAACCAGTGACGATAGAGGAGGAGGAGGAGGATCCGTGAGGTCATTGATTGCCAGGAGGCTAGCAGTCCTAGCAACCACCAACTGAAGAGGAACATGGTCCCGAGATGGACTGATCGCCGACCTGTGCTGGGCTATGTCTTGCAGTAGATGCGCCGGCCTATGCCAGCCAGCCAGAAATGACCGCAAGTCGGTGATTGATCTGTATCTGGACCGCGGGCCAGACAGGTGCAGACAAAGAGCTGGACATGACCCGCAGGCTGTAAAATGCCCAGGTCTGACATACAGTATGGGATACTTGTTACATCACAGAAAGGTGTATAAATGCCCATGCGGGACAAAGCAACAGGTTAACTTTGATCCTGAGCTATAAATCTTTTTCTTCTCATTGGGGACAAGATAGATTAAAAAAAAACCTGACAAAGGTACTAACCCTTCCATACTTAAAACAAAAAGTGTCACCAGGTTTTAACATATAGGGCAAAGAATTGACTCAGCTCTTCAGTATTATATAAACCTTTTTTCTTATTTTGTTCCTAGTATGACTTCTCTTTGGAGAAGAAGACCATCCAATGGGCTGAGGAGGTAACACAGATTAAATCTGCCCAACGAGAAGCCGAACGGAAGTCGGAAGCCTCTCGTTCCCAAGCAGACCTTGACACTAAGGGCGAGAGCGAAGAAAATGAGGCCGTTGGTCGCCCACCTTCCCTCCACCCCATAAACGTCAGCCTCCAGCACAACAGCATCCTTACTCCTACCCCTGCCAACAGCCGTGCCATACCCCAAAAAGTGCTGAGCACCAAGGCGGACTTCAACCCTGCCGACTTCGAGTGCGAGGAGGACCCGTTTGATAAATTGGAGCTAAAAACGATTGACGAAAAGGAGGAATTAAAGAACATCATCCTTGAGGTTCATATCAGCCCTGTTGCGGACCCGGACCTGGACTCGAGTCATACTGACACCGTCCAGGGCTCGCAGGCTTTGGTGAAAGATGAGGATACCCACACCACCATCAAACAAGAAGCACTGGACTTCAAGCACCTGCGAAAACCCAATGGTTTGATCACTTTATTGCAGCTGGAGGACTGTGAACTGCCCCCGTCTTCCCAAGTGTCCCTTGCTCCCATCAACTCAATCAGCAATATCAAATCCCTGTTTTTCCCCAAAATAGACTCTGATGACAGTGACCAGAAGACAGCATTCATAAGCACTACCTGCCTGCCCAACGGCACATTCCGGGACTCTATAATATACTCTTCTCCAAACAATGGCAGTGATCTGAACGGGCACCTTACTCGGGGTCAGGCCTCACATTTAGACAGTGGGATTGCACAGCCCACCTTACCTCCTTCCTCTCTAGCTTCCGTGGTATCTGTTCCTGGTAAAGATGGAATAGCACGGACCTGTTTGAACAGTGATCCTAAGGTAAGAGGCAGCTTGAACGTTCCTTTTCTTGATTGTGTTGTTTGGTTACAGTTCCTTTTGTTGCTTTTAGTTGCTTCATTACAGTGATATAGGCCTAAAGGGAACCAAGAAGGCCTCCACCGAGGATGACTTGAAGAGGCTCTGTCACTGAGAGGGAAGGGGCAGAACCTGGTCCAGGTATAAAGAGCAGGTATCTAGAGGTGCATATACCCACAGCAGCCCTCCCAAACCTTCCTGTCATGGCCGAATCTCAGGGCTGTCCAAAGGCAAAGCTTTGGGACTTCTGAAATGGTGCCGAAGCTTGTCCGCCCCTTCCTCCTTCCTGTGTGGTCTTATTGCCAAGTGAGGCTGCCCATCATTTCGATGGGTCAAGAGGAATTGTCTGGCAATAGCGCAATCTTTACAGACGGAGCCACCTGCAAACTTATTATTGATGAGATCTCCAGGAGAAAGATTTTCCCAGCGAAAGCTCCTGGTTTTCATTGCCAACTTTAGACCTGCTAGGGAGATTGTCCCTGTTTAAAGCTGCCCACACACCTTACAATTTATCTGCAGATTTTGTGTGGTCAGATGGAAAAGGTGTAACAGATTTCCTCCATCTACACTTAACTGTGTGGATGGAGTAATCTCCACCTGGGCCAATCTGTTGCACTTTTTCCATCTGACCACAGTAAATCTGCAGATAAATTGTAAGGTGTGTGGGCACCTTAAGACATTATTATTATACGGGATTTATACAGCGCCAACAGTTTGCGCAGCGCTTTACCATATAAGGAAGACATTACAATCACAATACAAATCAAGACAAGCTGGTAAGGAGGGCCCTGCCCCTGAGGGCTTACAATCTAAAAGGGAGGGGCCAGTGATACATGAGGAGGGAGCGGTGTGGGGATGAATTGTTTGATAAAGTGATAGTTCCGTGGTTAGGTTGAGGTGGGATAGGCTTCCCTGAAGAGATGAGTCTTTAGGGATAACCTAGAGGTAGTCGGAGTGGGAGCTAGTCGGACAGGTTGGGGTAAAGAGTTCCAGAGGATGGGGGAAACTCTAGAGAAGTCCTGGAGGCGAGCATGGGAGGAGTTGACGAGGGAGCTGGAAAGCAGGAGGTCTTGGGAGGAGCGGAGGGGACGGTTAGGGTGATACTTTGAGACAAGGTTTGAGATATAGCCGGGGGCGGAGTTGTGAATGGCTTTGTAAGTGATTGTTAATATTTTGAATTGTATTCAATGAGGAGGGAGTTAAAGTAGTCAAGACGAGAGATAACAAGGGAGTGGATGAGTAATTTTGTGGTTTCCTTGGTGAGGAAGGGGCGTATTTTGGAGATGTTAGATAATAGCTTGCTGCTTTGTATGTGTATAGCAATCATGTGATTATTAAAATGACTTCCAACTGTCTACCAAGCTCAAAAGCATTTACATAGTCCTGTGTGTGCTGCGCCTGCTCCGCGTGCCGCCTCTGGCTGCGCCTGCTCCGCGTGCCGCCGCTGGCTGCGCCTGCTCCGCGTGCCGCCTCTGTCTGCGCCTGCTCCAATAGGCTCTATAGTGTCGCGTGAAATCGCACATTACCGGTGCTACAGAAGGGTCACTTCTGCTCTGCAAAATGGAAGTAAAGAATGATGTCACATCAAGATCGCTGTTGATTGGTTACAGGCCAATGTAGCAGCGACGAAGTCCCGCCCAAAAAAACACGCTAAATGTCACGCGATAAAATGCGCACTGTCGCTCAATTACGCGCAATGTAGCTCCTAGTCGCGCGGAAAAACGTGCAATATCCATGTCGCTCAGTGTGAATGGGGTGTTAGCATCTAATCACAGGCTGGGGGAGGAAAAAGACCTGCAAGTGTTGTACAACAGCAGCAGAAAAACATCAGGTCGTCTTTCCTGCCAGATAGGACTGTGCCGTGTGGCAGAGCTGTATACATATTAGAACTGGATGGAAAGAAATACAAATCGTTTGACCAATAAAAAAAATGTCACTTTAGATCAGTGGTTCCCAACCTGTGTAACCTCAGGACCCACATTTGTCCCCGTTCATTAAATGGCGACCCAAGTCGCACTGCATGGGAACATACGGCATTGAAGTACCGGGCGTTCGGGGATCAGGCGTTTGGAAAGTGGGCGGGGGGTGCGTCTGGGGGTCTCATTCAAATGAATGGCAACGCAGCGCACCTCCCGCACCAGAACGTGCAGTAGGTGCAATTTCGTGCTACACGGAGCCTCAAAAACACTGACAGACGCCCACAACTACAGACTCGCGCACTCAGACATTCTCACACACACACTCCAAAAAAAATTATCTTTTTTTTTTTTTTTTTTTTAAGGTCCACCCAAGTCACTTACAAGAACTGGAGTGGATCCTCAGCTTGGGGTCCAGTGTGGGCTGCTGTGCTGTGACGGAGCTTCATCCATATGTGCATTGCTTGTTCAGTTCCCTTGCATGCCCTGTAGAGGTGTCGGGAGGCAGAATGTGATGTCACCCTGGTCCAGGCACCTCTACAAGACACGTGAGGGAGCTGTAAGCAATGCAAGTATGGATGGAACTCGCTCAGGCCATCGCTCCACCCCACCCCAAGCTGACACTCAGTGCCGGGCAGCATATTTTTAATGGCTGCTTGGTGTGAGAACTGACGGTGCTGCGCTAGGGGGAGGCTGAGGAGCCTCTCACCTAGAAAAGTGGAAGGCACGCGGCGACCCACTGAACACGGGACTACAGCAAAACGTTTCCCAGCACACTCACCAGCCAGCATGCAAAAAAACTTGGCTGACCGCTAAGGTTAAAAACAGAGGTTTGGATACACTTCTTCTGCAGAAAATGTGAGAGCCGCACCGCGGCGCCAAGGCACCTCCATATAGTGCGGTCCTAACTCTAAACTATTAGAGTCTCCATTTTGGAGCACATGTGGCAAAAGATCAAATTGCGTGCAGGAGAAGTGTATCTAAACCTCTGTTTTTAACCTTAGCGGTGAGACAAGTTTTTTTGCACGCTGGCTGGTGAGTGGGCTGGGAAAACTTTTTTGCTGTTGTCTCGTATTAAAGGAGAACTATGACATGAGTGATTTCCACTCCACTAGTTCTAGCCGACCTGTGACAATGAGACTGTCACAGGTCGGCTCAGTAGATCGGGAGGTGAGCGAACACATACCGGCGTTCGCTCACCTCTCGATCCTGTCACGGCTCTCTGCTGTGACAGGGGAGGTACTGGATTCTCCCCTTCCTGCTCCGATCCGCCAGCGCTGACTGGCGGAACGGACGGGGGAGGGGGCGGGTACAGCTGGCTCTGCCTCTAGATAGGCAGAGCCAGCTGTCAGTCACGCAGCTGGGCGGATCTCCACAGTAGTATCGGGATCCGCTCCGGCTGAGGCATATCAGTATATAGTGAGCTACAGCTCGCGGTATACTGAGCTTAGGGTGACGGGAGGACGCACCGCTTTTAACGCCTGCATGCCCTTCCACTCCAAACGCAAAAGATGCTGCTTGGTCTGTTCTTTGCGTTTGCAGTGGAACAGAACGCAGGCAAAGTTTTGCCACGATTCCAATCGCACGGCGGGGGTGCGTGGAAGCGGTGCCATTTAATTCAATGCACCGCCGCGCCCACTCCCGCCCCAGAACGCAGGGGGAAGTTTCGTGAGGGATCGCTGTGCGTCCCAGCAGCTACCACTCTAGAACACACCGCTTTTCGGTGTGAACAAGCCCTCAACCCCGGATTGTGATCTGGTATCAGCCTCTTGTGCTCCCTGTACAGGAATGTGAGGAGGAGAAGAAGCAGCAGCACAAAGCCAAATCTGTTCATGTGCTGACAAGAAGAAGGCTGATAGGAGGAGAGATCAGAGTGAGGAGTTCATCACTGTGCTGCTTCTCCTTTCACTGACCAGTAAAGGGTGTGGCATGGGTGTGTCTGTTGGGGGAAGGGGGGCCTCAGATGAAGTGGATTGAATGTTGCTGGCATCTCTATATATATCTCTATACACATATATATATATATCTCTATACACACACACACCCAGGAAGCCGGGGGGGGCGCGAGCGAGTCATTGCACGCTGTCTGGCTTCCTGATTGTTCCTAATAGGTTGGACTTGATGGACTAATGTCTTTATTCAACCTCAAATACTATGTAACTATGTAACTATGTAACTATGATTGGCCAGGAAGCCGACTTCATGCTCCCTCGTCACCAGCTGCTGCGGAATCATGGAGCTGCCTTTGTGGCCAATCAGGAAGCCGGGCTGTATATAATGACTCGCCTCCCGACTTCCTGGTACCGGAAGTTCCCGTATCAGGAATAGTATCGGAGCATTTTGGCGAGTACTTGCCAAAATACTTGGGATCGGCACCAATACTGGTATCTGTGCATCGTGTGTGTGTTATAAATGATTTGTATTTCTAGTCCAATTTTGCGGTGCGTCTGCAGTTTTTATTCTGAAGTAAACTTTTGTTTGTAACTCCATTTGTCTCTTAAAATAAAAGATGTTGTTTTTTTTTTTTTTTTAAATCAGATTAATCGAAAAAATAATCGGCCAACTAATCGATTATGAAAAAAAATATTGTAGCCCTCATATATACTCTCCGAGCTCACTCCCGAGATGGACTACAATCTCCGGTTTAGTCTACTGAGTTGTATTGAGATTGTAGTCCATCCCGGGAGTGAGCTTGGAGCGGTGACTACTCTACAACACACACAGGGACCATGGGTAACAGAAGTAGCCACCCCTCCAGAAGGAAGGACAGTGTCAGCACCAATTCAGAGATGATTGGAGGATCTACAGCCGAGTGATACACAAATAAGATACATTGTTGCTCAGAGTTCCAGTACTAGAATGTAAGATTTCACTCCTGAGTTTAGTGTCACTTTAAGGCCCCATTCACACTGCGCGATTCGCAAATTGTGCGTTTGTCGCGCGATTTGCATTTTGCGCAATATCGCGCAAATGCTTGCATTGAATCGCGGCAAAATCCGCTCCAAAAAGGGTCCTGCCGTAGTGACGCACTACCCGCGACAGCAGGACCCTTTGCCCCATTGCCAAGCATTGGAGAGCGATATCGCGCGGTAAATAGCCACGATATCGCGGGGAATTACCGCACGATAAATCGCTCAGTGTGAACGGGGCCTTAAGGTTACAGATGATCCGTCCTGAAATAACCGGGAGGTCCCAAGCCAGAGACTCCGATTAGGGGAAGACGAGCCGACGTGGAGGAGCTGCTGTCGCGGTCAGAGGGTGTGATGGGTGACGCTGATGATGTTTTATATTAAATTGGATTTATGAGCAACATACACATAGGGTTGTGTCAGCATTCACAGTGTTTGTTCTTCTGAGTCGTTGTGCCCCCCCTCCCCCCCCCCCCCCCTGACCATTACATCATTTTATTTCCTGTCATTAGATCTGTTCTTTATCCATTTCCTGTAACAGAGTGACAACAGTGGGTTCATTCTGCAGTGTTGTCGGGTTATTACTAGGTGCACATGGCAATGATTTTCTCTCATTGGCTCTCTTTTTGGTCTGTTTAAATATCCCACTGAAAGCGTTTTGTTAGATTTTGTTTTGCAGGCGCAGAAAAACCTGCCGTCATGAATTCAGAGCTGTCCTGTGTCTTGTGCCGTCTGCCTGTTTGATCTCAGGGAGTCTATTCAGCCCTTCTAGTTCTTATTTAGGGCTACAAGTCATTGCCCAGGCTCTGGAGATGGAAGAGGAACTTGATGGAGTTGTTTAGTAAAATTGAGTAGTTTAGCTAAGAAAATTGTGCAGGGCTGACACCAGTCAGTGCGCACACATGCTGTGTGGTGTCAGCCCACATCAGGAAATTAGGAGCATTTCTGGTAGATGAGCGGGTATTTTATTGTACTGCCCGGGTCTATAAAGAGATGAAATATGAATTGCAGAGATGTACTGTGCGTGTTTTTTATTTTACCTGGATATTTACTGTAAGGTGAACTCCACCTCCTCTTCCTCTTTCACTGCACACTGGGAGCTTCTCACAATGTGAATTAGAAGCTGCAGCAAGTCAGATAGAGCTCCGCCTCATTTCCTGACTGGAGGACGTCCAGCATCATCTAGTGCTTATCTCCCCGGCCTGGTTGCTCCTGGCCCCGCCCCTTCCATCCATTGGCTTTCAGTTCTTTTAATCATGGATGCTCAGCGTCTGATGTGGGTGTTACCTCCTGTAAATACAGTCTGCCTGGGAACGCCCACTCCAAACTGACGCCCACCAATCAAGGCATTTTGATATTTGCATAACTCCTCTAAGGACCAGCCCACTGCTTGCATCAGGGCTGAGGGCTCCTGAGAGGAGTACAGAGGCAGGGTGCTTTGGTGGTTTTAGGAAGCTATGTAGAGCACCCTGCCGGCCCCTCCCACCAGCTATGTACAGCAACCCTGCCGGCCCCTCCCACCAGCTATGTACAGCACCCCTGCCGGCCCCTCCCACCAGCTATTACCTAAATGCATTGTATAGAGAAGCACAGAGACCCAGCGATTCCATCTCCGGGTGTAAAATAAGATATGTAATTAAAACAGAAAAGGCTTTATGTACAAATGTTATTAGCAGAAGGGGAGGAACCAGGGAAGTCAAATATTAGCAGATTAAACTTCAGCTTTAGCAAAGCAACAAATTAAATTCTGGCCTCAGATAATACTCATTGGGCAGCTCCAGCAACAGGTTTGTTTCTTCTTCTTTTGGTAAAAAGATTTAAGCCTTATGAATAAAAGTCAAATCCCCCCCCCCCCCACCTCCACAACGCCCCCGCCGGGGTTTTATGGTCTGTCCCAACCCCCATTATCACTTTTCATCGACAGCTTTGTCTGTATCTATGTGTGGAGAAAGAGATCCACAAATATCTGTACAATAAAAAGGAATTCATTTACTGAATACTGTTACCAGAATTTAATGTTTTTGGATTCCCCGCTCCGATCTGCCAGCGCTGACTGGCGGAACGGACGGGGGAGGGGGTGGGTACTCACGCAGCTCGGCGGATCTCGACATCGATGTAGCTGTAGCTCGCGGTATACTGAGCTTAGGGTAACTGGAGGACGCTAGTTTGTGTCCTCCCGTCACCCTAAGGAGAACTATGGGGAAAAGCCGTGACCCCCATAGTTCTCCTTTAACCACTTGCCGTCAATGGCCGTTCCTGAACAGCCGGACGGTAGCCTTATAGGAGCGGGAGGGCGTCTTAAGACGTCCTTCCCCTCCCTCCGCTCGTGCACGGCGCCCAGCGTGCACACGAGCGGGGAAACTGTCAGAAATGTAAACAGCCAGCGATGGCTGTTTTACATTCAAGCGATCGGGCGTCTCCAGAGTCGCCCGATCGCTTGTAGTAGGTGCGGGTGTGCACCCCCCTTCCCAGTACTACACTGGTGGTCCCGAGATCCCGGTGCTGCTGGGACCGGCACGGCGACGCTGTCAGTGGAGACCAAAGGGAGATCAGTACGCGATCTCCTCTGGTCTCCGAATGCAGGAAGTGATGTATATTACATCACTTCCTGCATTCATTGTCACTCTCCGGTACAGAACACTGGAGAGAAGCTGGTGAAGCAGATCTCTGCTTCATCAGCTTCTCTGGGGGTCCCTAGGTGACATTAGGGGTCTTAGAGACCACTGATGTCTCCATAAAGAGGACCTGTCATGTGAATTGGCTATCACATAGGGGGATTTCTTAGTCCCCTATGTGATAGCAATAAAGTTAAGTGTAAAAAAAAATAAAGAAGCTAAAAAAAAGTGACGAATAAAAAAAAAAAGTAAAATAAACATTTTTTTTTAGTCCCCCGCCCCCCCCCCACATACACACGCAAGAATGCGTCGGGTGCGAACAAGACGATTGCGCCCATTACGCCACACATGTCGCCGCGAACATCGCAGTGAGAGCAATAATTCTAGGCCCATCAATCACTGATAACACTAAACTGATGAGCCGTAAAAGCTTTTAAAGCGTCACCTATGGCCAATTTTGTGTGTGGTCGTTTTCTGCGATTTTGCGGGTGCGCGCAATTTTTTATAGACATGTTTGGTGTCTATTTACCCGACGTGACCCTGACTTTTATATTTTACAAAAAAATTGGGGTAATAATAAATGTTTCATAAGATTTCATAGGGAAACAGGTTTTTTTCCCCAAAATTTTCAGTAATTTTTCCTTTCTATAGTAAAAAATACAAACCCCCCCCCGTGGTGAATAAATACCACCAAAAGAAAGCTCTATCTGTCCCCAAAAAATGGTATAAAATTCATTTCAGTACAGCGCTGTATGACGGAATAAACGTCAGTCAAAGTACCGCAGCGCTGAATACTGAAAAATGTCCGGGACAGGAAGGGGGTGTAACACCCCGGTCAGCAAGGGGTTAAAGTTATATCACCCCCAAATTGTGCGGTGTGCCTCCTGTAGTCAGTTTCGGCTGACATAGCACTCCAGCCCTCCACAGCTTGAGTGGCCGCTGCTGCAGAAACTGGCGAGCGTTGCTTCAAGTCTCTGCCCCCAACCCCTCTGTAATGTGGGGAGCGCTCACATGAATCATGCAAATCATGCAAATCCGTCTGGGCCGCACCGGTAGGGTGGCGTCCGTCTGGGCCGCACCGGTAGGGTGGCGTCCGTCTGGGCCGCACCGGTAGGGTGGCGTCCGTCGGAGCTGTGCAACATTCTAGATACAACTGCCTACAATGTTCTGTACCATCTGGTGGGTTCAGTTGAATGCCATCTGCGGAGGAGCAAGGTTTGGATCTTCTGGATATGGGGTACAGGTCATCTATGGGGAAGTGGTGCTACTGAGCCCTCCTTTAGTCTTCTAGTGACTACGCTTCCCATCAGCCGCTACTGACCAATTAATTTTGTTAAATGACTATAGCTGTATAAAGTTTATTATAACAGGTTTTTGCTGCTTTATTGTATCAGCGTCACGTACACTTTACATTTAGTTTCCTTTCTCAATCGTTTCCTTTTTTCTTTCCTTCACAGACCACCGCTCATCAGGTAGCAATGTCCAAAGTGCCCAATAACTTCACCAGTGTGACGCGACTCAACGTCCCGGGCTACGAGGCGCTCCTGCAGGCGTTATCCAGTAGCGAACGGCAGTGTGCGGAGACCATCGTCAGTATGGGATATTCTTATGAACATGTCATGAGAGCCATGCAGAAACAAGGACAGAACGTGGAGCAGGTGAGACCGATCCTTCCGTTATATCCCAGGAAACACGCCGCACCACCATTCCACTGGCCCGCTGCGCGTACACCTCCCTGTATGCTGCTATCTAATAGCCGCCTTCACCTCTTCCTTCCTGGTGATGATTTCAGAGTGATTTACCAGAAACTTTATACCAAACATTGATATTACATTTTCAGCTCCTCTGGTGCAGAACAGAGTGTGGCTGAGATGGGGACATTAGATTGCAAGCTCCTCCTGGTGCAGAACTAAGTGGGGACATTAAATTGTAAGCTCTTCTGGTGCAGAACAGAGTGTGACTGTGATCTGGACATTAAATTGCAAGCTCCTGTGGTGCAGAATTGTGTGGCTGTGATGGAGACATTAGAGTGTAAGCTCCTCTGGTGTGGAACGGAGTGGGGCTGTGATCTGGACATTAGAGTGTAAGCTCCTCTGGAACGGAGTGTGGCTGTGATGGAGACATTAGATTGTAAGCTCCTCTGGTGCAGAACGGAGTGTGGCTGTGATGGAGACATTAGATTGTAAGCTCCTCTGGTGCATGAAGAAGTGTGACTGTGATGCAGACATTAGATTGCAAGCTCCTGTGGTGCAGAATTGAGTGTGGCTGTGATGGGGACATTAGAGTGTAATCTCCTCTGGTGCTGTGATGGAGACATTAAATTGCAAGCTCCTGTGGTGCAGAATTGAGTGTGGCTGTGATGGAGACATTAGAGTGTAAGCTCCTCTGGTGCAGCACTGAGTGACTGTGATCTGGACATTAGATTGTAAGCTCCTTTGGTTCAGGGACTGATGTAAATATTTGCGTGCTCATTGCACAGCAGAATGTCTGATGCAGCTTTGGCTCGGCACGCATGGCATTCATATTTAAATTTCTTGCCACCTGCGTCAGCACGAGTCCACATTCCAGAGCTTTAGGCCTGCGGTGCTGATTGGCCGCCTGTGCTTAGAGCAGCACTGTACGATGGCATGGCCATGCTCTTTCTGCCCCCTGGACGTCAGCCAATGGGCATCTGATAAAGCACAGAGCCGGTGAGTGAATATAAAGCGCACATCTGGTGCCACGTTCACCCCAAATTCTCCTCCGCCTGCCGAGGGGTTGGATATTTGAAGACGGCATTGTGCCTCGCAGTCTGAAACTGCAGCGTGGGCTGGCTGCCCCCCCCCCCGGCCAGCTTATTACAAGAGCAGAGGCGTGCAGTAATCCTGCCCTCCTGATGAAAGTGTCACTCCCCCCCGCTGGGCGCTGCTCTGTGTCAGAGGGGAGGAGAGAAACTAGAGACGCAACGGATATTCGGCAGAAATATGGTACTTTCTGTATTTTGCCCAAAGTATAATTTTCAGTCGAAAATGTTGGTGCATCCCTACTTGAAGGTGTATTTATAATAACTTTGCAGAGCCATCCTTCCTGACGCACTGCATGTTTGCTTGTTTTGTGCGAATGGAGGCAAAAACGAATGTTAGTAGTAGGTTTATTTTTCGCGGTTGCATGTAATATCAGGAAAATACCACATTATGGCCGCTAGAGCAGTGGTTCTCAACCTGTGTAACCTCAGGACCCACATTTGTCCTTTGTTGTTAAGTTGCGACCCAAGTTGGAACTGCAATGGAACGCATGGCATGTGGTACCGCACGTTCTGATGCAGGCGATTAGAACTGTGGGTGGGAGATGCTTTTTGGGATGCCATTCAAATGAACGGCAATGCAGTGTACTCCCACACCAGAATGCGCTGTGACGGAGCGCCATCCGTATGTGTATCACCTGTAGAGGTGTCGGGAGCCAGAATGTGACGTCACTCCGGTGCAGGCACCTCTACAGGGCACACGAGAGTGCTGTAAGCGATGCATGTATGTAACCCCCAGCCCACCCTGCCTCAAGCTGACACTCGGCACCGGGCGGCATATTTTTAATGAGTGCTCGGTCCGAGAACTGACAGTGCTGTGCTAGGGGGGAGGCTGAGGAGCCTCCCCCCTAGAAAAGTGGAAGACATGTGGGCTTGAACATGGGGTTGCGACCCACTTTTGGGTCACGACCCACCAGTTGAGAACCAAGGCACTAGATGGCGCTAAGGAGCACAGAAGTCTTTATTGCCTTTGCTCCTCAGCGCCATCTAGTGGCCATATTTTCCTAATGTGATATACAACCTGGAAAGAAAATATATCTACTAATTAATATTCATTTTTGCCCCATTCACATGGAACTAATGTACATGTCAGTTTCACAAGGCGAATGGCTTTGTTTATTTTTTTATTCATACACCTCTTCATGTGTCCTCAGCTAGTGAAGCCCACGAGTAATGAGTGCGTATTCTGGATGGAGATGGTGATTGATTATTGGTACATAACTTGTGTGTGCTCCCCTGTCATGTGAGCTTGGGGCTGTTCACTGGACCACCTGTGAGTATGAGGAACCAGATGAATGCCGCTTGTGAAGCTTGTAATGTTCGGATTTTATTGCTGGATGGTTCTGCGATTCATTCAGTGCCGGTTCCCGCCACAAACTCCGCGTTCCAGTGTGTTTGGCCTCTGGAACGCCGGCCGGCTCCCTAGGTTCAGGGGTTGGAGGGGGCGTGGCAGTGCATTGAAGTCAACGGCACAGCAGCCCCGCCCGCAATGCGATCGCCGGCACCCGAACGGGTGGCACATTGGTGCCTGCGTTCCGGTCCAGTGTGATCTGCAAAAAAATAGCGCATGCAGCATTTTTTGCAGATCACACTGGACCGGAACGCAGGCACTAATGTGCCGCGCATTCGGGTGTCGGCAATCGCACTGGGGGTGGGGCGTGGCTGCCGTGCCATTGACTTCTATGCACTGTCACGCCCCCTCCTGCCGCAAAACAAAGTGAGCCGGCCGGGTTGCGTTCCAGAGGCCAAACGCACTCTTTATGGTGTGACTGGGCCCTTTAGGCCTTGTTCACACCAAATGCAGAGCAGATCCGCTCAGGTTTCTGCACACGCAGTGCAGTGGGTTTTGCCGCGTTTTTCATGCGTTCTGGGCCGTTTTTGGTTAAAAAAAATCATTTTTTTTTTTAGTTTTAACATGGGCTTTCAGTGCGTTCCAGGCATTTGCATGCGTTTTTAATGTGTTACAGAGCAGGTAAAATAGGGCTTGCTGCAGTTGTTTCACCTGCTCTGGATCTGCTCTGCAACTGCACGCTGCGATGTGAACAGGAGCAAAAAATACCATTGGAATACATTGGACGCAGTTTTGATCTGCTCTGCACCTGCTCCGCGCTTGGTGTGAACAAGGCCTTAGAGCTGAGATAGGGCCGCGGTTTGTGATTTTTTAATGTTTTTGGTAACAGACATGCTTCAATATTCGTCTTTTTTTTTTTTATCTGCTGCCGTTTGCAGGTTCTGGAGTACCTGTTCATCCACTCCCAGCTGTGCGAGAAAGGCTTCGACCCTGTGCTGGTGGACGAGGCTCTGGAGATGTACCAGTGTTCAGAGGAAAAGGTATGAGGAGCGTAGATATCACTTATTCCAACTCTCATCCTCCTCAAGGAGCAGACTGTGTACTCTGTACAGGACTGAGCGGTCGTATTCCTCTTTGGTCCTTTCAGAGCCTCTCCGAGGCAATCGGCACCTTTTGGGTACGGGACTTGTACACGGGTCTCCCAGATATGAAGGAGAGAAGCCTCTCCTGAGCAGAGGGGCCGCCGCTGCTGGCACTCTGATGATGGGGGTAGTAGTTGTGCTGCTATACTACTCTCCCATTTAGAAGAATAGCACTCCGCTAGCTTTGGGTCAGTTATCAGTCTCTATAGCGCCTTACAGCCTAATACTGAACCAGTGTTCTATCAAAGTTTGTGACTACGTTGGAATGTGTGACCGGTGACGCAGTCACACATTCCAACATAATCCCGCCCAGTTTTACAGCGGTGGAATGTGTGACCGCCAATTAGGTCAAGCATTTCAATGCTTTGTCGGCTGATCCAGGGCAGATTGGCTCACTGTGCATTGGCAGGAGAACCGATCATCTGCCTGGAACAGCTGATCGGTCCTCAAATGTCACCTCTATTGGACTTTGTGGGTGCCGCAGAGGAGGGGTGATTCACAAACCGTAACTGCAGGAGTGTTACAATCAGCTAGCGAGCGCCGCAATTGCATAAAAAAAATGCAGGAATCCCACACTCCCGGAAGTGTCACCAAAGAGTCTTTAGACGGCTGTTTCTTTTTAATAAAGCAGCATTTGCCGCCAGGGGATGGTAGAGGTTTTTTTTCGGTCACTTTAAACATAACTGTTAACATTACCAAAGTGCCTGCGAAGGTTCCCATTCATGCAGGTCATGGTTTATATGTAAAAAATAAATGAAGGGAACTGGACTGGTTGTATTTTTCTTGAAGACGTTGCGCTGGTCATCACCAGCTTTCTCAATTCAGAATGACTTGTACAAAAACTCCCTGTAAATAAATATGGTGACTGTCGCTCCAATCCACATAATCTGTTGGTCACAACCAGCATGGGGCCAGAGACCTCAAGGAGGTAAGGTATTGATTGTATTTGCATGATTGGAGCTAGCAGGTGTTATTGCATCCCTGTCTGCTTTACACCCGGCAATACACTGAGACGACAACTGGTTCACCCAAAAGACCCGACGCCAAAACACAAGATGAACAACATGGTGTACGCAGTCCGGTGCAGAGAGGAGCGCTCAGAATTGTATGTCGGTGAAACAAAACAGCAGCTACACCAGCGTACGGCACAGCATAGAAGAGCCAAACCCTCTGGTCAGGATTCAGCAGTGTACCTACATCTAAAGGGAAAAGGCCACTCCTATGAAGACAGTCAAGTACACATCTCTGACAGGGAGGAGAACTGGTGCGCAGAAGAGGTGTGAAAGAGGCCATTTATGTATATTATTTATTCCCAGATAATTTTTGGTACAAGTCATTCTGAATTAGGAAAGCCGGTCGGATGTCCAGCGAAACGTCTTTAAGGAAAATACAGCGAGTCCAGTTCCCTTGATTCTTTTTTTTTTTTACAGATAAACATTACCCATGACTCTTTTACGTACTTCTTTGTGGTTTTTGGATTTTCTGGTTCCGCTGACGCGCTTCTTTCTCTTTCCAGACAATGCTGTTCCTTCAGCTGATGAGCAAGTTCAAAGAGATGGGATTCGAGCAGAAAGAGATCAAAGAGGTTCTGTTACTACACAACAATGACCAGGACAAAGCTCTGGAAGAGCTCATGACGCGGGTTTTACACTGAAAAGCCAGCTGAAGTATATATATTGTAAGAAGTGCCCTTTAACTTCCAAACTTTCCCCTCTTCCGAGGAATTTGCGCTGAATTTTACAGGCGGAGTCTTACCCGGAAATGGGGGGCGGAAGCGTGGAAGGACAGGCGGTGTGAAGCTGCTCGATGCTTGTACTGGAATACAGACTGCTGATCAGGCAAACCTTTAGTGCAATGATTTTTTGTTTTGTTTTTCGGCATAGTT